>NC_036443.1:31831716-32064216 GCF_002775205.1 Xiphophorus maculatus | reverse complement strand
AATGATAAGTAATAATAAACCTAAAGAGAGAAAAGAAACAAGAGGAGCTGAAAGAACTGTATCAACAAGAGTTCAAAGGTTGCAGAAGGGCAACTGTTGCTGGGCAACAAGGCAATTGCAATTCTGGATGCTTGGTTGGATGGAAGGATAGATGGATGGTTGGATGGATGGATGAAGGATGGTTGGTTGGTTGGATGGAAGGATAGATGGATGGTTGGATGGTTGGATGGATGGATGGTTGGATGGATGGATGGGTGAAGGATGGTTGGATGGATGGTTGGAGAAGCGGTCCAGAACCTGATGAATGGAAACTGTTTGGGTTTCTGAGGGGGATCATCTGGCTCCAGCGATCCATCAGAATCCATCTTTCATCAAACAGCCTGGATGTGAGAACCGCTGCTGGTAGAACCGGGTCGGGTTCTGGTGGAAGGTGAGCTGTCAGCAGGAAACAGGGAGACGTGGTGAGGTGGCAGCGAGTGGCAGCCAGACGAGCCCAGAATAACTCGGGCCGGTCCAGGTTCAGGTTTAGACTAGGCCGCCCTGTAATCAGCCGCCGCCGCCGCTCTCTCATTTCCCTCATAGAAACCAGGCGAGGGTCTCCGCCCGCAGGCCGCCTCACAGGGTTCCTCTGTCCTTGGCCCCCATCTCCCTCTTTCCCTGTTTCCTTCCCTGTTTGAGCAGTTTGTGAGTTTTTCTGGAGATTTAAATCAGATTTCAGATGGGAGGTTCAGTTGTGACAGTGGGGGTTTCCTGGTCCCCCCCTCAGTCAATGTTTGCTGCTCTGTATCTTGCTACGTTGGTGTGAACATGACCTGCAGCACAGCAGTTTCCATCCAGCACATCTGGAGCGGCTGGCGGTTAAATCTGGAGCGAGTTTATGAGGGCGAAGCCGCAGAGCTGCCGCTCCGCCTACAGTTGCTCTGATATCCACACATCTGCTTCTGTCTCAGTGTGTTTATGTGACGCCGCTGCTCAGACGGAGGCCGCTGTCTCTGCTGCAACAGCAAAACCAAAACAGGAGCGACAGAAACTAGGAACCTGCTCTGGGTTGATGAGTTGCTGTTGGTGTCTGTGTCAGACATCGGAGCGCTGAGACCTCCAGGTGGCCTAGCGCCCCCTAGTGCCATCTGGCGCCCCCTAGTGCCCCTAACAGTTTTTAGCGCTGCGTTGAGCCCCTCTAGCGCCCCCGGGGGCCAGTGCCGCGCTGCATGACCTCAGACTGGATTGACCTTGCTTGCGATGGCCGTCAGGCGTGGTGCAGAGCCGGTTGCTATGGTTACTGCTGTGACCTGATTGTTAGAAAAAAAACAATAAGGGGAAACTTCAAAGAGGGCTGCTCAGTTGCCTAGCAACAAGGCAGGCCTGCTCCGCCACCATGCTTCCCTGGTTTCATCCCTCCATCCTGCCTCTCATCTCTGCGTTTATCCCGACCGTCAGAACCTTTCAGTACCAAGTGGACCGACCCGTTCAGCACATTTCACCGTGCTGACGGTTCCCTCCTTGCCTTCTTCCACCGGTTCTGGTTCTGGTTCCAGATTAGAACCTCCTCGTTTTCCTGTCTATTCAGCAGCTGATCTAGAGCTTCAGGGAAGGGCCTGACCTCTGACCCCCGCTCTGTTAGCCACTGTGTTAGATGCATGGTTAGTGGCTCTTTTAGCCTGTTCGCCGCTCGGTTAGTGGCTCTTTTAGCCTGTTAGCCGCTATGCTAGCTACTCGGTTAGCTGCTTGGTTAGTGGCTCTTTTAGCCTGTTAGCCGCTCTGTTAGCTACTGTGTTAGCTGCTCGGTTAGTGGCTCTTTTAGCCTCTTAGCCGCAGTTTTAGCCTGTTAGCCGCTCTGTTAGCCACTGTGTTAGCTGCTCGGTTAGTGGCTCTTTTAGCCTGTTAGCCATTCTGTTAGCTACTGTGTTAGCTGCTCGGAGAGTGGCTCTTTTAGCCTGTTAGCCGCTCTGTTAACTACTGTGTTAGCTGCTTGGTTGGTGGCTCTTTTAGCTTGTTAGCTGCTCTTTTTTCCTGTTAGCCGCTCTGCTAGCTACTGTGTTAGCTGCTCGGAGAGTGGCTCTTTTAGCCTGTTAGCCGCTCTGTTAGCTACTGTGTTAGCTGCTTGGTTGGTGGCTCATTTAGCCTGTTAACCATTCTGTTAGCTACTGTGTTAGCTGCTCGGATAGTGGCTCTTTTAGCCTGTTAGCCGCTCTGTTAGCTACTGTGTTAGCTGCTTGGTTGGTGGCTCTTTTAGCTTGTTAGCTGCTCTTTTTTCCTGTTAGCCGCTCTGTTAGCTACTGTGTTAGCTGCTTGGTTGGTGGCTCATTTAGCCTGTTAACCATTCTGTTAGCTACTGTGTTAGCTGCTCGGATAGTGGCTCTTTTAGCCTGTTAGCCTCTCTGTTATCTACTGTGTTAGCTGCTTGGTTGGTGGCTTTTTAGCTTGTTAGCTGCTCTTTTTTCCTGTTAGCCGCTCTGCTAGCTACTGTGTTAGCTGCTCGGTTAGTGGCTCTTTTGCCTGTTAGCTGTTGTTTTAGCCTGTTAGCCTCTCTGTTACCCACTGTGTTAGCTGCTCAGTTAGTGGCTCTTTTAGCCTGTTAGCTACTCTGTTAGCTACTGTGTTAGCTGCTTGTTTAGTGGCTGTTTTAGCCTGTTATTCGCTCTTTTAGCCTGTTAGCCATTCTGTTAGCTACTGTGTTAGCTGCATGGTTAGTGACTCTTTTAGCCTGTTAGCTGCTCTTTTTTCCTGTTAGCTGCTCTGCTAGCTACTGTGTTAGCTGCTGGCTTAGTGACTCTTTTAGCCTGTTAGCCGCTATGCCAGCTACTGTGTTAGCTGCTTGTTTTGTGGCTGTTTTAGCCTGTTATTCGCTCTTTTAGCCTGTTAGCCATTCTGTTAGCTACTATGTTAGCTGCTCGGTTAGTGGCTCTTTTAGCCACTAAAAGAGCCACTAACTCTGTTAGCCGCTTTTTTAGTTTGTTAACCGCTCTGCTAGCTACTCTGTTAGCTGCTCGGTTAGTGGCTTTTGGATGGAAGGATTCAATTTATTACCTGATTATCTCTACTGTTTTCATCATGGATCAAACTTTTTTCAGAAATGTAATCTCTGATTCTGGACTCAGATTTCCAAAAAATATTTCATGATTTACATCTCTCTCTTATGCACACGCAAAATTCTGATTCTTCTCTCAGGTTTCCTCTCCTACACTTCATGCTTCTTTGCTTCCACCTGGTGGCAAGCTGAGGAACTGCGTGACTCACCTGCAGAAACCAGGCCCAATAGTTCCACACACACCTGTGAGATGAGCTCTGCTTTACCTGGGAGGTAAAATACACACCAATGGGAACCAGAGTTTCTTGTTGACTTGTATCTGCTGTGAGGTCAATCAGCTGTTCAGATAATTTATGTTGCTTTGTTTCTGCTTTTACATCCATCAAACATTTTGTGGACATTGTGAATGTTTTTGTTCTCTCATTTGGTGTTTGTTTTCTTACTGGATTATTGTGTCTCATCATGTGACCTGTCTAATTTAACACACTGGTGTAAAAAAAAAGTGTGTGACCTTCAAACAAAGGAGGAACACGAAGCCAAACTGTCACGTTGAGCGCTGAGCCAAAAAGTGATTCTGCTAACACATTTTCTCACCATATGTTTTACTTTTAGCATGTTTGAAATGATCCAATTAACACGTAAAATTTAACAATACATAGTTATCTAAAGTTTATATTGTCTTACTCTTAGTTTGAACTGATTGTGGTTTTGATGCCCAGACCAGCAGTCTCTTTATTATGCCCAACAGTGAAGGCCTATTCAAAGTAAAACACCCGAGTATCATGCAGCAGATAGATAAAACTGGACCATTTTTCCTGACAGTTTTTACAAAATGACGTTAATTTCTCAGTTGGCTGATAAACTCAGGAAGGAAACAACCACAGCTAATGACTTTGATTGGGTAAGATGTATTGCATCACTTCCTGTTCTCGTACTTTGTAGAGCTGTTTGAGTCTTTCTTGAGTTAATGTAGTTAATATTTTAACACATATTTTTGTTGCTACATTTGGCTGGTAAAGCTTTATGTTTCAGTTTTTTTCAGCCTATAAGAGCTAGTTAGCTTGGTTAGCCTAGCACTAGCTTAGCATCAGCGACGCTATCACTACATCTCCTCTTGTCTGTTGCAGATTGTGAGTTGTCCCCTGCTTCCGTTAGTGATAATGCTGTAATAAATGTAATGTTTTTGTAAGATTGGAGGCTCGGCCATCTTGAGAAGGCAGCAGATAGCGTAATACCCTTAGCCAGCATAGCGCCCTTAGTCAGTGTAGCGTCCTTAGCCAGCATAGCGCCCTTAGCCAGCGTAGCGCCCTTAGCCGACGTAGTGTCCTTAGCCAGTGTAACGCCCTTAGTCAGCATAGCGTCCTTAGCCAGCGTAGCGCCCTTAGCCAGCGTAGCGCCCTTAGCCGACATAGCGTCCTTAGCCAGCGTAACGCCCTTAGTCAGCGTAGCGCCTTTAGCCAGCGTAGCGCCCTTAGCCAACGTAGCGTCCTTAGCCAACGTAGCGCCCTTAGTCAGCGTAGCGTCCTTAGCCAGCGTAGCACCCTTAGCCAACGTAGCGTCCTTAGCCAGCATAGTGCCCTTAGCCAACGTAGCACCCTTAGCCAGCGTAGTGCCCTTAGCCAACGTAGCGCCCTTAGCCAACTGTTAACCTTTCCTGCTCAGTCTTCTGACCGTGGTCGGAGGACACAGGGGAGTTCTTCCTCCAGGGCCGAAGTGAAGTCTACTTCGGGGTTAACTCCTTCATACGCCTTGTACATGAACCACACGGTGGCACGAAGGTGGCTGGAAGTTTACTTTTAATAGCGCCAGCTTACAGTTGGAAGTTAACAGGGTTTTTCCTTTAGCTACTGCTCCGGTCGTCGGCTACGCTCACCCCTCCCACATACTGTCTCTTCTTCGCTCCCCCAGCCTCCCGGTTCTTCTTGTTTACAGCTCGCAGCGCCCCCCTTCGGACCGGAGGACGGCTGCCACACATCTCGCTCAACTACACTCAACATACACACCACTTACTGAGCTATCATCTCATACAGTAGAGGCACTTTCCGCAACACAACGTAGCGCCCTTAGCCAACGTAGCGTCCTTAGCCAACGTAGCGCCCTTAGCCAGCGTAGCGCCCTTAGCCAACGTAGCGCCCTTAGCCGACGTAGCGCCCTTAGCCAACGTAGCGCCCTTAGCCAGCGTAGCGCCCTTAGCCAACGTAGCGCCCTTAGCCAGCATAGCGCCCTTAGCCAGAGTAGCGCCCTTAGCCAGCGTAGCGCCCTTAGCCAGAGTAGCGCCCTTAGCCAGCGGCTCCTCAGTACAGTCGGAGCAACCACAGGTCAAGCTGTCTGATCTGACACAGATCTATAGAAGTACACACCACAGATGCTGTTACCGTTTTTATTGAAGCTGAAGCCACATCGGAAAATATTTTCAATTATGAGCCAAAAACTCTGTGTACAAATTCTGCAGATAATCTCCAGGCAAATTAGATAAAAATTTAGCTTAGTTAAATTTGACATATTTCAGTTAAATCATGAACAAATTGAAGCTCTTTGGTTAATTTTAAAACAAGAACGTATCAGAGTGTTGAGAAGATTACAGTAACTGAACAAATCACAGTGAAGTCGGTCGGCTAAATGTTGACCACTCCGGCTGTTTGGAGTGATTCCAGATGGGTAACCGGTCCAGTTCAACCAGTTCACCTCTCCATCCGCCCCCAGGCCGCTGGAGGATCTCTGGGTCCTTTCGGCTTCTGGATGCGACAGTTAAAACCTGACAGAAACCAGAACAAAACACGCTACTTTTACTAGAAACCCAACGGCACCGTCTAATTCCTGAAGACAAAAACACTTCATGTATTTCTCCTGACTGTGCGACACGAGGCACAGACTAAAAGCAGTCGAGTTATCTACAAAATAAACCGGGTGCCTAATTCAGTTTATATAAATATAAATAACTTAATGAGAAACCATTTCTAATGTGAGAAGAAAGAAAAGAGGAGAGGACTGAAGATAACAGCCTGATCTGTTTCTACACCTGCAGAAAGAGAGAAAAACAGAGAAACCATGGCAACAAACATCTGCTTAACGACAACAATGTCACTGAGAAGCACAGGGCGCTGCTTAACACGCTTAGTGGCAACTGCAGCCAAGTAGAGAGAATCTGAAAACACAAGATCTGTGTAAAGTTTGTCCGTGCGCGCTGAGCAGCAGGTGAGCCACAGAGCCCATCTGCTCCAGGTGAACTGACCGATGCCTCCAGGTGTGAAGAAGCTGCTGACGTCTGAGGCAGGAGAGGAAACATCTTCATAGTCGTTATCTGCTTCTGCTGGGAAACACAAGTCACATGGTCACGCCTTCAGCCCCGCCCCTGCAGACACCTGGCCGCCGCTGCTGCCGCAGGGACTGACCTGGCACCAGGTGAAGGTCCTCCCTCTGATTGGTCGGGGCGGCCATGTCATAAATGGGCGAGGCTGAGGGGAGCGAGGTCAGCAGCTTGACCTTGGGCTTCACAGTGCTGTAGATGGGAGCTGCAGACGCTGCACTGAAGTCGTTGTCATAGTGATGGGATGGCGGCAGGGTTCTGGAAGGAGGAAGGAGCTGATTAAAGATGGAGGAAACGTTTCCATGCCCTCCCGGTACTAACTGCAAGCAACACACCATGCTACTACCTTTGCAAAGAAACCATCAACTTCTGGAACATTTTCTTCACTTTTATTCATGATTCAGCAATTTTTACATTAGCTTAGCATAAATGCTCCTCTAACCTTCTGCTTTGAGGATGCTGTAGCTCCTCAAGCTAGCGGAGCTTGAGGAGCTACAGCATCTGAATTAGACTGGCAGCCAAACAGAAAAATCTGAGTGGAAAAATCACATTTTATTTATTTAAACTTAGATTTCATAATAAGGACTAGGTTAGATTAAAAAACCTGGTGGATTAAATCTTATTTTTGACCTTTTTTCCATCTCAGTTCTCCCTCGGCGCCCCCGGTGGCCTCCTAGAGCACTGCAGCCCCCCCACTTTGAAAATCTTTGGTTTCATTGGTCCAAAGGACCTGGAGGCCGCTGCTTTACCAGGACAGAACTTTAACCTTTCGCTCCCTGCAGAGCGCATGGAGACACTTCCATCCATGGACTGCAACCGGACCAGAACCTCAGTTCTGGTCCTGCAGGGAACCGTCAAACAGTACGAGGACTGCAGGTCCGTGGAACCAACTGGGTCTGAGGTTCTGGGTGCTGGACCGGACGTCTACCTGGTTCCTGGGTTGGACCTGGGCGTGACCATGGAGGAGTAGGACGGTTCTGATGTGGTCCGGTGCGGCTGCTTGGCCTTGTTGACCACAGCGTAGGTGTCATTCATGGCGGATGAACTGTGGACAGACAGAAGACGGGTCAGAGACAAACGGACCGGGACGAGGACAGACTGGCGCCTTAGAGCTCCAACATCAGGACATAAACGCAGCAAAGATGTTCTTTAGTTAAGAGGATCCGGGTTCAATCACTGGTTCTGGTTCTGAAACTGACTTCAGTACCATAAACTCCAGAATATATTCAACCTGGATCCACCAGCCAGTAACCAGTAACCATCATGGAGGATCTGATGGTTCATCGTCTTCTGATCAGAGAATCTCCACCAGCTGAATATTTACGTTTCTACAGGAAGTTCATCTGCTCTCCACTTCCTCATCCAGCTGTGTGGTCGTCATGGTTATGCTAAAATTCCTCTTAAGGAAGACCTGCCTAATTCCCTTTCTCCTCTCCAGCGCTCCTCGAGTCCTAACTCCATCTTTTATTGACCTTCATCCTCCTCCTCCTCCTGTGCCTGGTTGCCACGGTAACATGGCAACATATGGAGATGGTGGGATGGCGACGAACAGAAGAGGTGAGAAAGTGTTAATTCAACACCTTGGGGTGAAACATCCCGTCTGTCTCTGTGGAGCGCAGGAGCACACACACACCTAAACACACACACACCTAAACACACACACACACCCCAACACACACGCACACACACCTAAATACACAAACTGGTTTCTACCTGTTGACGGATGAAGATGCAGCTGCTGAGGTTTTCTTCTCTCGTTTTTTCACCTGTAGACAGGAAAGGATTTGAATAAGTGCAAGGTTCTGGAAGGTTCTGGAAGGTTCTGGAAGGTCCTGGAAGGTTCTGCAAAACTGCCTCATTGAAAAACCATTTGTTCCAGAAACAAAAACATGAATCTCATCCAGATGTTTTCTGATTAGCATCTGGAGGAAGAACAAGACTTTCATGTGAAACGCCTGACAACACGGATCAGGGTCGGCTCACGTTTCAGCCACCGGGCGTCACAGAGTCTCCTCTGCAGACCAATGAAAGTGCAGCTGCTGCAAGATGGCCTAGTCAAAGTCAGACTGAAGTGCTGTAGCGGGACCTCTGAGTAGACAAATTCAGACTGAAGGAAACTCCACCGTCTCCATCTGGGTCAGAGGTTCATGCTGAAGGAGCAGGCAGAGGGGTCAAGAGGTCAGGAGGCGGCAGCCCTCAGTAGGGTCCGCCTCCAGCCGCCGGTCGCCCTCATTAACGAACCGACGCTCCACAAAGACATCAGTTGGTATCTGAGTTTGAATAAAACTGTTAATACCTTTGGCCTATCAGACCGAACGGTGCGAAGCCACGCCGGCTCTTTGACAGAGTTTCCTGTCTGAACGGGGAAGGAGAAGATATTCAACCCCGATCAGCTGAAGAGTCGAGCGAAGAGGAGACCTGAGCCCGGCTGAGTCATCAAGCTACCAGCGGAGAGCAGATCAAGCGATCGGCCGCCGTCCTCCTGGACCCCGATTCTGTCTGTGATCTCAGCCGCTTGTTGTCAAGCTGCTGCTCTAATTTTCATACAGGAAGTCAGTACAGCACTTCCTCTTTCTGCAGTGCTTTGAGAGGACTTCCTCCAGCGTTGCACACTAGAATCTATTTGTTGAGCGGTAGAGCCCAGAGGGCGGCGGCGGCGGCGTTACCTCCGGCAGGTTGCTGTAGAGCCGGTCCTCAGGCGTCTGCAGGAAACGCTCCAACATGCCGGCGGCCGCGCTGAAGATGAACCCGTACTGGTCCTGGAAACACAACCGCAGTCAGAAACACTCCCTGGGTCGCCTCTGCTGGTGGAGGTGGGGCCGTGGTCTGGGCCGGGCCGTCTGCTGCCTTCAGGCCCGGTCCAACTCCCAGACCCGGCTGTCCAGCTCTGGACCGAGTCATCCCAGGAGAGACAGCTGGAGACAACCGAGACCTGAAGGGAGCGAAGACGTCCCAGTGCCATTTAGGACAACTGAAGACGGGTCCACATCGTGGAACCGGACGTTCTCGTCAGGGAGATGCTGCTGCTGACCAGAACCGACGTGGAGTCCTACCTTGGTCTGGACTGCCGAGGGTCTCTGTCTCCGCAGCTCCAGGACGAGGTCCAGGACCCTGAAGTCCTTGGTGATCTTCTGCAGGATGGAAGAAACCGTCACCATTCTGAAGCCTTGCAGAACCAGAACCAGAACTAGAACCATGTGATGAAGCTCACAGGTCTCCTCCAGGTAAACTATGGGATGGAGTCCAGGTGGTCGGTGACAAAACTTCCAGGTTTTTCCCTCTGACCTCTGCCTGACCTCCTGGAAGTGATGTCACCGACCAGCTGGGCTCCTGCTGGGGGAAGCCTGCTCTGTTGTCATGGGTTACCTTGGTAACCAGAAGGTCATGGATGTAGTCCAGAGTGCAGATGACTCCTGTCCTCCCACAGCCTGCACTGAAACACACACACACACACACACACACACACACACACACACACACACACAGAGAGACACACACACACACACAGAGACACACACACAGAGACACACACTTAGCAGATGATCATGTCCATTGTGCCATCGATAGCAGGTGTTACCTGCTGCATATTCACAGCCTCCTGCTCTGTGTGTGTGTGTGTGTGTGTGTGTGTGTGTGTGTGTGTGTGTGTGTGTGTGTGTGTCTTGTTGAATGTTAATGACCAGCTGACCTGTGATCAGCCTGTTGGCACAAACAAGCTGCAGAGATGATATGAAGTTTAGCACTGATCAGAGGACGACACAACGTCTCACTATGTCTCTGTCTGACTCTCTGTCTGTCTGTCTGTCTGTCTGTCTCTCTGTCTCTCTGTCTCTCTGTCTCTCTGTGTACCTGCAGTGGACCAGGACAGGAGAGCGTTCGGCTCCCTGGCTGCTCCTGGCTCGGTCCAGCAAGTCCAGAATCCCGGTTGTCTCATAGGGGACGTCGTGGTCCGGCCAGGACAGGTACTGGAACTGGACCAGCGAGTGGACGTCCTGCGGGAGAGGAAGAGGAGCGAGGAAGGTGTGACCTGAGCCGGGGGCCAGCAAGGTGAGCGCCTACCTGCTGGTAGCAGACCACCAGGGTTCGCACCACGACGTCCTGGTTGGGCCGCGACTCCACCTGCTGGACGTTCAGAGGAACAACACGTCACATTTGGCCCGCAGGACGCGGAGGACGGAGAGGACCGGGCCGTTACCGTGGTGACGGTGAAAGGTCCAAACGCCGCAGACTGATGAGGAGCTGCCCAGTAGCACTCACATTTCCTCTGCAGAACCAGAACCAAACCTCTGTCTCATGTTTTATACACATCAGCCGTAAATGTCTCAACAGGAAAAAAAAATTAACATTTGAAATAATTTGAATAAAAATAAGAAAATGAAACGATACCTTTCCCATCTCGATCTCCCTGCAGGCCATGACTATGACCTGAAACACAGAGCCAGAAGTTAGTCTGACCCCTGAGGACAAATGTGGACAGGTGCAGCAGGTGAACTGTCTCTGGCAGATAAAGCTGCTGTCCTAATGTTGGTTAACCTTCCTGGTGGCTAAACGAGTCTGTCAGATGTAGAAGTTATCGGTCTATCAGCCAATCAGTGGCCTTCTCTCCCTGCTGCAATGGCTGCCGCCAGGAGATGATTTAGGCTGCATTCAGACCAACCAGGATTAGATTCCTGAATCAGAAAGTTCGAGTTTTTGGGGAGGTCTGAATGCAAATTTGAATTCCTAAACGGACTAAAAAACCAAACTTTGATCCGCCTATAAACCTCGGTCTGGGTCCGGTTGAACTTTAAGTGAAGTGAACTCTAAAACGGTAGAAAACCTGTCTGAATGCAACCTGACTAGAAACCGCTACGCCACCACGGCACGCCCCATTGATCTGAAATAGGTTCATCTTGAAACTGTGACTGCACCAACCAGCCGGCAGTGCCCTTTGACCCCTGGAGCACCAGGTCCCAGAATGTGTGTGCAGGTGTTATGAACCCTGCTGAACACATCAGTTTCATCTTCCTTCTGATTGGTCCTGTGGCTTTGGTACGGGGTCAGAGGCCAAGCTGCTCTCTGACAGGAACCAGAACCAGTTCAGCTGGCGAATAATTAACTTCTCTGCAACAGTTTCCTCTAACTGAAGGAGGAGCGCCATGTTGGAGCTGGGGACCAGACTACTTCCTGGGGATCCGCTCTTCCTGCTAGCATGCTGACCTTGATTTTGTGCTGCCAGATCATCCTCCAGAAGTCAGTCAGAGTGGAACTGAGGGGAGCCTGGGAGGCGATGTATCTGCAGTCACCCGTCGCCCCCTGCAGGACAAACAGTGCTGTTACAACCAGAGATTTCTCACAGCAGCAGGAGACACCTGAGTGGTGAGCTGCATCACCTGGACGAAGCTGGCGTTGATGTAGTCGGAGTCAGAACCTGAAGTCTGCAGAGACAGAACCACCCGGGTCTGATCATCTGGATGGAGAGACGGGGTCAAAGGGCAGAGAGGCGTTAGAGCTGAGCAGGAAAATACAACACACTTCTACTGGGCAGAGAAAAGAGACGACGAGGACGGAGGGACGGCGTCTTCATACATGGTAGGATGTCCTTATATCGGTTCTTCTTGGCGTTCTCCTTTAGGGATCCAACCTCTGTGGTCAAACTGTGATCTTTCTTTAACTGGAGCGACTGGGAACGCACCACCTACACACACACACACACACACACACACACACACACACACACACACACACAGGCAGCAGGTAGGTCAGGTGTGTAACAGATCCAGGTGTGTGAACTGATTTCTGAACATTTTCATTAAAGATCTTCTCTGATCTTTGTTTTTTAATAATTGCTTCCCTTTATTATTTGTTCTTTGTTCTTTAAATCATGTTTTATTTTTGTCATTTTTACTCTGATTTGTAACAGAATTGATTGTTGTTTAATTAACCAAGTATTTCAAACTGGTTTTCTTACCTGGGACTTAGTTTACTGGAAAGAGCATTACCAGTGAGATTTATAAACTCTGCTACGTGTTGCGCTAGCAAAGATCAGTCAGGACCAATAAACACTGAAGGGTCCAGTAAGGGACTGGGACCATCTGGTCAGAGCTGGGAGCAGAACTGGGAACAGAACTGGTTCCCCTCCTGTATGACCGGTTCACGATGAACCGGCAGAAACCGAACGAGGAAGCAGAACTTCCTGTGGCTCAGAAACCAGAAGCAGAAACCCGGTTCAGGGAGTCAGAACCTCCGAACCAACAGGGACCAATGTGGACCAGTAGGGACCAATGCGGAGTAATGTGGACCAGTAGGGACCAATGGGGACCAGTAGGACTGAAAGGGACCAACCTGATCCAATCAGACCTGCTAGAACTCAACAGCCGCTCCGAGTCGCTTGACGCTGTGGAGTGGTTTTTGGGTCACAGGAAGTAAAACCAGAACCTCTCACTCTGATGAAGGTTTGACCGTCGTGTGCAGAATTACGGCTGGAGAAAGCCCAAGTCAACATACCCTGACCCTTGACCTCTGACTTTCAGGCACGGTGGAGGAGGGATGGTGCTGTGAGCCTGTTCTGCAGCCACAGGCTCTGGTTCCATGATTTGATTGGATGAATCATGAACTGCTGTGGGTTCTGTCTGTTCAGTCCAAACCAGTCCAAACCAATCCAATCTGGATCCAGTTTGGATTCAGATTGGATTCAAGTTGTCAGAAAGTTTCTCTGGTCGCTGTTTTGAGTTCAGACGTGTGAAGCAGAGGAAAAGCAGAGCGATACTGTGAGTGTTAAAACCACGGCGCTGTTAGTGGTTAGCTAGCCAACCTCTGAACAAACAAGTCGCCGCGGCAACAGGGGATGTGGTGAGACTGAGGACAAGCTCGTCTAAAGATGGGACAGGATAGAAACATCTCTGTGTTTAAAGGTTGCTGGTTCAGATCTCAGATCTGCTGAACTCGACATGATGGCTTCTCATCTACAGACGGCTAAAGGAGGACTTCCAGGAGGTCAGAGGTCAGACTGCAAGGAGTCAGAAGGGTTTCTCTCTGCTGCCGGCTCTCTGGTCCCCAGA
The DNA here is from genome assembly GCF_002775205.1 of Xiphophorus maculatus. Classification (NCBI taxonomy): domain Eukaryota; kingdom Metazoa; phylum Chordata; class Actinopteri; order Cyprinodontiformes; family Poeciliidae; genus Xiphophorus; species Xiphophorus maculatus. The sequence continues at coordinate 32,050,841 of NC_036443.1, read as the reverse complement.
GAGCCTCTGAAGAGGAATAGAGAGTTGGTAGAGGTGGTATCATGCTGTGGGGTGTTGAGCTGGAAGCAGCAGAGGAAGACAAAGCAGAGCTTCACCTGTCAGTTCCTCCTCTTCAGGTAGAGACTTTCTGCTGACCTTTGACCCCTGGCTGGTACCTGCTTGTGTTTCCGCTTTGCCTGGTAGTAGGAAGGTTGTTGGTTTGAATTCCGGCCAAGTCGTTCTCCCTGAGCCTGTGTGTTTCTCTCCAGGTACTCCTCCAACAGCATGCTGGTTGTACCGCGCCTCTTCCCCGACCCCTGACCTCTGACCCCCAGCAGGATGTAGCTGCAGAAGATGTGTGCGGAGGTTTCTGTGATAAACTGATAAGTCAGTAGATTTTAATTCATCTTTAATCCTCTAGGAGTTTCCACACCTTCCTGTAAATACTGCAGAAATCCCAGGGAACCCAGAACGGTTCCTGGTGGAACCCCAACCTGAACGACCAGGCAGTGAAACAGTGAAATGTTTAGAAAGTGCCTGCATAGTTTAACCAAATGAAGCCAGCAGCAGCTTTCTGCTGGTTTGAATAACCGGCTCAGAGAAATGCTGAAACACTGGCAGCTTTTTCCAGGGAAGTTTCCCTCTGAGGCGAGCAGGAAGAGAACAAACCGTCTCCCTGGCGCTCCAGGCCCGGCGGTGCTGCCGTCGGGAGTTAAAACCGTTTCCCAGCGGTGACACTGACCTGGTACTCCCGCTCCACGGCGGCCGGGTCCACGGCCCTCAGGGCAGACAGCAGGAGATCCATGGCCGGCTCCGGTCGGCAGCTCACTCTCACTCTGACTGTGTCTCAGTTCTGCCTCTGACTTTAACCGTCAGTTAATAATTTAGCTCCTCTCTCACCTCACAACCAGGAAGTGAGGAACCTGAATGAAACAAACCGCTCCGGACTGATTACCTCACTGGCTGTTATTGTGTCACTTCATCGCAGGAGGAAACACACAGCTGCTCTCTCACTGTGGAGCCACGTTTTCACCTGCAGCCGGTCAGAACCGGGCCAGTTGCAGAACCAGAACCCTCCTTAACGACGGCAAACGGAAACAGGCCTTTCAGCCAAACACCGGCAGACAGAAAACTACTGCAAACCTTTCAGAGGAGAAGAGAAAGAAGAAGCCAGACGGCAGAAACTACCATGAAGAAGAACCGAGAGGCCAGCGGCCAAAAACACAACAATCTAATAAAAACATGAGAAAAAGCACCAAAGATGTAAATTAATGTCACCATTTTAAGAAATCTCCAAGATACAATCAGCTAATTTACCCATTTCAAATTTATCAGGAATTTCTATCATTGATTCAATTATGAATTTAGCTGAAATTTGAATGATAATTTGAATTTGTCATTACATGTTCAAAGCCTGTAGTGATATAAAGTAAATATGTTAGCTATTTCTAGCAAACTGAATTTCTCATTGTTAGTGGGCGGGGCTAACACTGCTCAATGGTGATTGGTCAGCAGATAGAGGATTTTTACAGGTTTTATGGTGAACAGGAAATGTTCACCATAAATCATTTGAAGATATAATTAGTACAATTGACCTTGATAATTACATATTTAATCACGTGATTGGGTGTTTGGCACAGTTATACAAATAGATACGATGTTCTTATTCAAGCTATCGATGAATGGATGCAAAAAGCGGCCAAAGTCCAAAGAAACCTCTTCAGGAGACGAGTCGATCCGGTTTTAGCCGACTACGGGAGCCTGGCTGTTGGAATGAGCTCAGAAACAAAGTGGGCTCTGAGTTGCGTCTCAGTGTCAGAGTGAGACCTCTGTCCTCTCTACCCATCTTCGCCGCTGCTAGCCTGCTAGCTAGCAGCTCTCCGGGAACATGGCGGCGTCGCAGGCTCTGTCCGAGGAGGAGTTCCACCGGATGCAGGTGAGAAGGAGCGGCTGGAGGCTCCTCGTTGGTCAGCAGGGTGACTGTCAGGTAGCAGGCACACCCGAAGGGAGCGACGGCTAGGCGGGGCGTCGCTGCCGGAGGACGTTAGCGCTCCGTGCTAACCTGTAACCCTCTGGAGCGGGTAACGGAGCTAGCTGGTCGGGTCTGTGGGGCTGAGGATGTGGGGTTGGAGGGTTAAATGCGTTTATCTGGGGTTGTAATGGCCAGAGGTCTCAGACTGAGCCGGGACACCTCTCAGAATGATGAACACTTTCTATTAGCTGTCAGCTAGCTAGCCTCTGTGCTGCTAACCGTTAGGTCTCTGTCAGCAGACGGTCACCGGGTCTGAGGGACGCAGCTGGCCGCGTTCAGGTTCAGCTGCCTCGTCCACAGGTGGAGCCAAGAGCCGCTGATGTCAGCATGAGCCGGACCGAGGAGGTGATGGTGTTTAAAGACAAACAGTCATCAGAGTATTTAGTTCCAGAAAAAAGTGAGTCATCAGTCAGGTGATGGTGGATGACCCGACCAGGACATCCGGGTTCAGACGCAATTAGGAGCAAAGTTCACTTTCTCCATCAGCCCTCACATGTTGGACGTTTCAGGAAAAAGTACCTGCAATCAGAGGGTCACTCCAGGTTGGAGACCTGAGGAAAGCCAGATCTAGAAACGGAGGAGGATTGTAGGGAGAAATGGAGACAGGTGATCCAACATGGAGGTCCCTGAATGGAGCAGAAGAAGATGGATATTTAATGTGCTCAAATGGGTGATTGTAGGTTTCTTAGCAAACATTTTAGTTTCTGGATGAAAATAAATAGAGTTTGAAAGAGCTGCAGAAGCTCTCCAGAGGTCCTGGTGAAGAATGTTTTCAGGTCTGAAGCTCTGGGATAGTTAAAGTCTTTAACATCCAAAGACTTTAGATGTTAGTGCAGCACATTATTTAACATTTCATTAAAATCTACAACATGCAAATACAAGAATCTAACTTTTCACAGATGTTCCAGGGGCCTTGGTGTTAAGAAAACCCCCAAATCTTTAGTCACTGGAAGATTAAAGATGTCTGCTGTAGCAGTGGTCCACAACCTTTTTACCAAAGCCTTGGCAATTTTACTGCAACCCCCTCCCCGTCTGATTGTCGCAGATTGTTACTTGCAATAATTGTAACTTATCCTCCTGTACTGTGAGGTGTGTCACCTGGTCCAGTTGGTAGAACGTCGGGACGGCTCCGATCTAAAATTGGGCATAATCATCATTGTCTCGGCCCGATTATCGCAGCCTGTGGGGTTTTTACTGACTGGGAGCGAAACGCAGCCTGTTGAATGTGACAGGTAGCCAATCAGAAAGCGCGGTGATGTAAGAACGGAGGGGATCCCAGACCGTTGACATGGCAACTGAGAGTCCGGTGTTCTGGCTATCAGAATATCGTACATGCTATTCTGTCACTGTTTCTACATCGTCATTCATCCGAGTTGTTTATTCTAAATTCATGTTTGGTCTGTTGGGGTTTTACTGGATTTTCTTCTGGAATCGGTTCTGTGGTGTGTTACTGCTGGACTCACGAACCGACCGAACCTGTTGGACTTTTATCGGCTCTGTGGTCACAGAGGTTTGGAAAATCGGCCCACAATCCTTAAATGGTGTGAACCAGACCTAAAACTCACAAGCTCCTCTCCTCTCGTCTCTCCACTGCCCTAACGCTCTCTGACTCTGGTCGCTATGGTAACGTTTACATATCCCTTCAGAATAAGATACAGATGCGCCACAAAAACAAACATTTTACTTTGGTGAAAACTTTAACTCAGGATAACGACTAATGGAGCCCTGAGCTTGTTTCTCTGCAACCAGACGGTCCATCTGGGAGAGATGAGAGACGATGAGACCGGAAGTGTTGCTGATGCTCAGGGTTCTTGGTCTCTAGTGGAGAAGCAGCTTGAAGCTTCATTGCCTCGTTAACATCCGGTCACCATATCATGCAGAGCTTGGACTGTGGGAATCACCTGCCGGGATAAATCCATCCTCCTGGCTCTTCTCTGGGCCTTTTCCCTTCACAAAGAAACTTTACAAACAATCTGATCCGTTTCTGACTCATTTTGCTGCTTGTGGCTCCATGTTGGCAGCAAGACGGAACCGAGAGAGTCCGGTTAAAGGATTTTCAAAATAAAAGATCCTCTAGACTCAAATAATACATAAAACGGAAATATTTAATTATTTCTTGTGCGGCCCGGTACCAATTGGTCCACGGACCGGGGGTTGAGGACCACTGTGCTATAGTTTTCAAGGAAAATTTATTTCTGCATTAAATTTGCCAATATTAGTCACAGATGAATACTTTTTGTGTCAAATCATACATTATTGGGCTCATAGAAGTTAAATTTACTGATAATTAGAAAATTCAAGATGGCGGTCATGGAAAATTTCCTTTAGCACTAAAATTGCCAATTACCATATTTTCCGCACTATAAGGCGCACCTTCAATGAATGGCCCATTTTAAAACTTTTTTCATATATAAGGCTCATAGAATAGTCGCTACAGTAGAGGCTGCGGTTACGTTATGCATCCACTAGATGGAGCTGCGCTAAAGGGAATGTCAACAAAACGGTCAGATAGGTCAGTCAAACTTTATTAACAGATTACAAACCAGCGTTCTGAAAACTCCCTTCATTCCCAAAATGAATGAACAGCTGTTGCTTCCTCCACTCCCACTATAACCATTGATTGGTTCATGTTAAATTCTCTGCTGCTGCTCTGTTCCCGTGTTTTACTGCATCACTGATCGCCTGGAGCTTAAACTCTGCGTCGTCAGCGTGTCTCTTAATAGGAGCCATTTTGGGGTTTTTACACAAAACCCAGCCTGCACCGCGCGCTTCTTCTTCTACGGGGGAAAATGAAGTCGGCGGCTGCTTACCGTAGTTGCGAGACCAGTTGTGGCTCAATATTGGTCCATATATAAGGCGCAGCGGGTTATAAGGCGCACTGTCGGCTTATTGAAGGTTTTTAGGTGCAACTTATAGTGCGGAAAATACGGTATATGAATGAGTTGCTGTCAGTCATAGCCTACAGAATTTGAACCATATATATATATGTATATATCTATATACAGTATATATAGACTGATTTCATCTTTTTTCCAAGAAGAGCAGAGTCAGAGTTTATCGCCATGGTAACAGACTCCTCTATTGATGATGTGTCAGTGTGTTGCCAGGTTAACTAACTCAGGGTCGGATGAACCTGACATCGACTGGTGAACAGTGATGCTGCGGGCCGCCATGTTTCACTGCATCATGTTAAAGACTCCAGTTATTCCAGAGCTTCAGACTGACCAGCAGGGGGAGCTGGTTCCCGTTAGCTAACCTCTCTGTGTGTGTGTGTGTTTTTCAGGCTCAGCTGCTGGAGCTGCGGACTCAGAACTACCAGCTGTCTGATGACCTCAGGAAGAACTCTGCAGGTAAAACACCAAGGCTGCCGCTCCAGCCCACAGGATCACTCCTCCTCCACCATGCCAGTACCGGTACAAATTAACTTCTGCTTCTGTTTCAGAGCTGAACGCTGTCCGCCTGAAGCTCAGCGTTCTGGAGAGAGACCTAGTCAAAGCTCAGAAGGTGATTGGCTGGTTGCTGGTTGGTTCCCAGCTGGTTGGTATCCTTCGGCCTCTACTGATTTCTGTCTCTTTTTTTCTTCAGGCTTTAAACAAGAGTAAAAAGGCTCAGGTGAGTTCCCCTCTTGGTTGCTATGGTTACCAGGCGGCGTGACCCCGTCCTGACCAGGGGTGTGTCACTGCAGGAGGTGGAGGCTCTGCTGAGTGAGAACGAGATGCTGCAGGGGAAGCTGCACAGCCAGGAGGACGACTTCCGGCTGCAGAACAGCACGCTGATGGCCGAGCTGTCCAAGGTAGGGCGACCTCTGGGCGACCCGAGGTGACCTGAGGTCACCCCAGCCTGACCCGTGTCCCTCAGCTCTGCACGCAGATCGAGCAGCTGGAGACGGAGAACCGGCGCCTGCAGGAAGGGGGCGGAGCCTCTGGGCCCCCTGCTGACTCCGCACACGGCCCCGCGGACGGAGAGCTGCTGCGGCTGCAGGCCGAAAACGCCGCGCTGCACAAGAAGCTAAGGGGTGAGTCTGATGGGAAGGTTCTGGAGGTCCGGTCCGGTCCGGACCAGGCGGGTTCTTTTTGATTTGGTCCGGTCCGTTTCTGACATGTGCTTCAGTCACTCCTCTTCTCCTGCAGCTCTCCAAGAGCGTTTCGATGGGGAGCTGCAGAGGCCGCCTGTTGCCCACGGCGACCAGAGCATTGCCACGGAGACAGATGGGCCAGCTGGCACCAACGGAGTCTCTGATGTGGCAGGGGGCGGGGCGGGGGCGGGGCCAGAGGGAACCAATCAGAGAGAGGAACAGGTAAGTACCTGCAGCAAAGCTGGGCTGGACCACAGAGTTCTGTTCAGTCCGACCCAGTTCTGACCCGGTTCTGTCACTCAGACTGAGAGCGGCCTGCAGCAGTCAGAGCAGCAGCGTCACGGTGAGTCCCTCTGCATTGCTACATGAGTTAATTTTTATTGACAGCTCATCTCAATATTTAATAATATCTCATCAATATTCATATCTAATAGTAATTTGATAATCAATATTTCCTGTATGGTTTGTTGTTAAACTCCTCCGTCTCAATTTAAATATTTTCATTTATTTTTCCAGAACCGGGCTTAGTTCTGGTCCTGAACAAAGCCCTCTTCTGGTTGGTTGGTTCTGGCTGACCCAGAACCACGCTGAGCGGTTCTGGTTCCAACTCGCTGCTCATGATGCTGAGACTCCAGATGTTTCCATGGAAACAGATGATTCAATAAACAGAACCAGCTGATCCATTCATCGGTCAGGAACTGATGAATGGACTCCAGAACCGCTCCAGGTCCGGTCTGAGCAGCGAGTCGGGTCGGCAGAGTTTCCACCAGTAAACCTGCTCAGTGTTTTTGGGTGAAAGATGTTAATTAGACAGGAAATGTCAAAATATTACTGGGTAATTAAATGTTACTGGAAAACATGGCCAGTGAAACTATTTAAACCCACAACCAGGCTGATAAACAACAAATAAAAAATACGATTAAAATGAATATCAATTATTTTCACTTCTGTTTAAACCAAATGAAGTCAGCGGCTCCATCAGGGCTTCAGGGGCCATAAATGATCATATTTTAACACAGATGCATAAATGTAACATTTATTTATTGAGATGATCGATGCTGCTAAATTTGATTTAATGGTTTCATCATAAATAAATTAAAAGATTTAAATTGTTTAATATTTAAATTTAGGATTTTAAGGAGCTGGCAAGTTTACTTTGTAAAAGTTCAAAGAACAATACTCATACTTAGATTGTTTTGTTACCATAGCAACAATCTGATGCTGTGACTTTGAGCTGTTTGTTCACAAACACAAATTAATAAACTGCAATTATAACTTATTGTTTTTAGTTTGGCCAGTTAATCTACTCTCCCTCTCCCAGATTAAATCCAACCCAGAAGCTGTTAGAGGTGCTGATGGTTTTAGCAGCAAGAGGGGCCCCTAGGTCAGATTCTGCCCCAGGCCTCATGCAGCCTTGGACCGGCCCTGCAGGATGAGTTCAATCTGCTGCACTGAGCAGAGATGAGCAACAAACTGAGATTTAATTCAATGCTGCTAATGTGGCTTTAGCAGCTCTAACATTTCTGTCTGTTGAGTTTTAATAAGAGCCACAGAAACTGTTTTGGTTGCTCAACTTTAAGGGATGAGATTTTCAGATCTCACATTAACTCTGACTAAGTGGACAAAGCATTTGATATGGTTTGTTGCATTATGTACCTGGAAAAATAAAACTAAAAATAATATAAAACCAGCATGAAGCGTGACTACGAGGCGAGCGTGAAAGCTCCTCACCGACTGAACCTGCACGATGAGGTTAGCGCTGGTTCGTTAACCGCTAACGCTCCGACCAACCGGAACACAGACGTGAACTTTACTGGGAAGACAGCGCCACACGCTGGGCAGCACGTTGAGATGTGAAGGTCGTACACAAAGATAAATCATTCTCACTGCTCCTAAACGCACCTCTGACAACGACTACAAGTTATTCCTACGTTCACATAGAGCTGTGCAACCAGAGCTAACACGGTGTGTTTAAACTCCTACCTTGATGTAAACTTCTCCAAAGAAACATGATTCCTCACTGGAAGTTGATGTAAATATCCATACAGGTCAGCCTGCGTCCAGTTTGAGAGAAAGGAGGCGTAGGTGATCTGCGCTGAGGTAACGTTTATCAAGCAGCAGCAGTGCGCAAGGCAACATGCCGAGGTGCCAGCTGTGTTGTTGGTCTGCTCTCCGTCTTTAAATGCATAAAGTATAAACTTATCTTCTATAAAACTATATTTTAGGAATAAATCTGCGCCACCATTGAAAAGCTCAGCGTAACGAAGACGCTTGCAATCCGGATTTTAACAAAAAAAAAAAAGTGATTTTTTAAAATTATTATTATTTAATTAATTTAAAAAACTAACAGCGCTTGGCCTGGCGGGGGGCTAGTAAAGCCTGGTGGACCGCCAGGCTTATAATACAACGGCGACCTCTCCTGGTCGGTTCTAACTCTCTGTTTGTTCCAGAGCTGCAGATGGAGATGGAGCTGAACACACAGACAGAGGAGAAGAGGCTGCTGAGGGAGCAGCTGCTGGCCCTGGAGGTACAAACACTGAGACACACACACACTGAGACACACACACACTGAGAGACACACACTGAGAGACACACACACTGAGATACACACACACTGAGACACACACACTGAGACACACACACTGAGAGACACACACACTGAGACACACAATGAGAGCTGCAGCAGAGTAACCCCCCCCCCCCCCCCTCCTACCTTCTGCCTCCCCCCAAGGCGTCCCGGTTGGCTGACGTCTCCAGGCTGCAGGATGACATCATCAAGGTGAGTCCTGGCTGCAGCGAGTCACCTGGAGGTCAGGAGGTCACGATAAGTAATGGCTGCTGTTTCTGTTTCAGCTGACGGACAAGATCAAGAAGAAGCAGGAGAGGTGAGGAGCCAGGGGGCCAAAGAGGGCAATGAGGGGCCCAGGTTAGCTTCACATTGTGGGAACAAATCTGTTGATCACCTTTAGCATCCAGTTATAATCAATAATTACTCCAGCTGATCTGCTGTTCAGTTTATTAGAAACATTGAAACGTTTTAATCTTCAGAAAGTCAAAATAGATCAGCTCCAGTTCAGAAACACTAAAGCTTCTAGTCCATCAGGGTCAGAGGTCACGACGATGGAGAGTCTGAGGAGAGCGTCATCAACACCACCGTGTGTCAGAGCAGAAATGCTTCAAGGCTTTTTTTCTCCAGCAGGGGGCAGCCAAGCTCCAGAAGCCCAGAAATAAACTCAACTGAGCTTCTCTTCCTTTAAGTTGCTCTGTGATTGCTGAAGTTGCTGTAACTGTTGCGTTGCCTTGCAGCTTCCAGCGCCTGCAGACGGAGAAGGAGGGTCTGTACAACGACAGCAGGTCAGAACCGGAGTGGTGCCTGATGGGAGAATAATCTCTGGATCGGTGACATCACTTCCTGTTTACTTTCTCTGATGATATCATGAATTATTGTGAAAGCTGAGAGCTAGATCTGCATATTAATTAATTTGATCATATATTTAATATTAATGAGCATTTATTGTTTTTATATTCTCTGCTTTAGAAGGAAGCGTCCAATCAGAACACAGTATTCTCTGAAAACGGGTTACAGAACCGGGACCAGTCCTACCCGGATAAACAGAATAAACAGAACCGGTCTGACCCTCTATGTCTGTGTTCAGGACGAAGATCGACGAGATCAACCAGAGGAGAGAAGAAGAAGTGAAGGCGGCCAACCTGCGGCTGCAGAAGCTGCAGTCAGACCTGACAGCAGCCAATCAGGTGGGAGCTCAGACTCTGACATCATCAGCGACTTTATCAACCCATCCGTTAGCAACAGGCGGTTAGCAACAAACGGTTAGCACCAGGCGGTTAGCAACAAACGGTTAGCAACAGGCGGTTAGCAACAAACGGTTAGCACCAGGCGGTTAGCAACAGGCGGTTAGCAACAAACGGTTAGCAACAGGCGGTTAGCAGCAGGCGGTTAGCAGCAGGAGGTTAGCAGCAGGAGGTTAGCAGCAGGAGGTTAGCAGCAGGAGGTTAGCAACAGGCGGTTAGCAACAGACGGTTAGCAACAAACGGTTATCAACAGGCGGTAAGCAACAGGAGGTTAGCAACAAACGGTTAGCAACAGGCGGTTAGCAACAGGCGGTTAGCAACAAACGGTTAGCAACAGGCGGTAAGCAACAGGCGGTTAGCAACAAACGGTTAGCAACAGGCAGTTAGCAACAAACGGTTAGCACCAGGCGGTTAGCAACAAACGGTTAGCAACAGGCGGTTAGCAACAAACGGTTAGCAACAGGCGGTTAGCAACAGGCGGTTAGCAGCAGGAGGTTAGCAACAAACGGTTAGCAACAGGCGGTTAGCAACAGGCGGTTAGCAGCAGGAGGTTAGCAACAGGTGGTTAGCAACAGGCGGTTAGCAACAAACGGTTAGGAACAGGCGGTTAGCAACAGGCGGTTAGCAGCAAGCGGTTAGCAACAGGCGGTTCGCAGCAGGCGGTTAGCAGCAGGCGGTTAGCAGCAGGCGGTTAGCAGCAGGCGGTTAGCAACAAACGGTTAGCAACAAACGGTTAGCAACAGGCGGTTAGCAGCAGGCGGTTTGCAACAAACAGCCTCCATCTTTGTTCAGGTGGCAGTGGAGCTGAAGGAGCAGCTGGAGAGCAAAGAGACGCAGCACCAGGCGGCTCTGCAGGCCCTGAAGGACCAGGTAACTACTGTCCCCCAGAGTCCAGGGAACTGCCTCGCTGTCTGCCTTTCTGCTTTTTGCCTCTAGTGAATAATATCTCTCCACTTTTGAGGAGGAACTGAACCAGGTTCTGGTTCTGCTTTCTGACCTGCTCTGCTCCTTGTTCTGGCATGCTTCCTCTCTGCATTCACTCTTCTTCTCCTTTCCTTGGCTTCCCTCTCTCTGCCGCCCCCTTCCTGCGGTCCTGCAGGCGGCCAATCAGAGCGCACTCAGTCAGGAGCAGGTGGACGGCGTCTTGCAGGAGAACGAAGCTCTGAGGACGAACCTGGCCGCTCTGGAACAGGTAACAGAGCGCCACCCGCAGGAAAGCTGCCGTCACTGCAGAACGCCCAGAACCCACCGTCCTCCATTCAGCGGCCCGGTCCCTGCAGAACCTTCAGGGTACTGACCGCCGCTAACCTGTGTCCAGATCCAGACTTCCAAGACGCAGGAGCTGAACCTGCTGAGGGAGCAGCAGGAGGCGCTGGCGGTGGAGCTGCAGCAGAGGAGGGCGGAGCAGGAGGGCCTGCTGGCCCAGAGGGACGACCTCAGCTCCCAGCTGCAGGTAGCGCCAGGCAGGTTCTGACCCGCCGCCGCCGCTAACCGGCTCCTCGTGGCTGACCCGACCCGCCTCTGTTCCCCCGCAGGAGTCCAGCTTCGCCAACAGGAAGCTGCTGGAGCAGCTGACGGAGGAGACGCAGGAGAAGGAGCAGCTGCTGGCGGAGCTGGAGGAGGCCAGGAAGGTAGGAAAGACACACACCTCACACACACTATACACACACCTCACAGACTGTCCGCAACACATACTTTCCCCCACTCCCTCCCAGACGGCGGAGAAGCGGAAGACCATGTTGGACGATATGGCGTCTCAGCTGAACCAGGTGAAGTCTGACCATAAGGAGGCGCTGTCTGACCTCAGGCTGCTGCATGAGAAGGAGGTGAGAGCAGAGCTGCAGGTTTCTGGCCTCTAAGGTCCAAACATTACTTTGACTGGGCCGCCTGAAGCTGATTGGTGCGTCTCGCCCCTCAGGTCCTCGGCGTGAGAGCTCGCTATGAGAAGGAACTGCGGGTTCTCCATGAGGAGAAGAACCGCTCCGAGGAGGAGATCCGGCAACAGCTCAAGGAGGAGAAGGTTCTGGTTCTGGTTCTGGAGCAGCGGACCCGTCCGGGCCGGAAGTCTGATGTCCGGTTTGTGTTTCAGGGCCGGACCAGAGAGCTGCAGGGCCTGCAGCAGCAGCTGGAGGACCTGCAGCAGCAGCTCCAGGCCATGGAGGGAACCAGGGGCTGGTTCGAGAGGCGGCTGAAGGAGGCCGAGGTGGGTCCGGCGCCGGCCCTGAACCAGTACCGGTGGGCTCGGCTAGCAGAACCGTGGCCTGATTGCTATCTCTGTGTGAGCAGGAGAACCTGGAGATGAATGGCAAGCGGCACCGGCAGGAAGTCCAGACGCTGCAGGAGGAACACGGCCAGCAGCTGCAGGTAGCCGGGGTCAGGGGTCGGTTCTGGCTGGGATAACAGGGAGCATCACTGGTGGAGGAAAGGTCAGGGGTCAATAGTAACTAACAGAAGAAGGTCAGAGGTCGGTGACTGATCTTATTTGAATAAATCAGAGCGCTGTCATCGACCAGCGGGGGGCGCATCAAAGCTCCCACCCTGATGGTGGTCCTTGACTAGACCTTTTTTGAGCCGATCCCAGATCAGCGGAACATGAATAACTCTTTGTAGGTGTGCTGATTGGACACGCTAGAGTTGGTGTCTCCATGGCAACAGTTAGAGTTGCTGTCTCCATGGCAACAGAGAGGTAACCATGGCAACAGAGAGGTAACACCGTTCCAACAGCCAATCAGAGCAGGAGCTTTCCTAAATCTGTCAGATCCTGCTGCTGTGGCGGCCAGCAGGGGGCGATGCTGGCGGGAAACCAGCTGGGACACAGAGAGACACTTCCTGACACCTGATGAGTCTGACCGGGCCACGGGGAGGACGGTGCTAGCAGGTCCGTGTCGCTCCCAGAACCATCATAGAAGTTCTGGATGACCCGGTCTAACAGTACATGGACTGAGTTCAGCTGGATGTCTTATTTTCACACCTGGACATAGATGGTGGTTCTGGATGGATTCTCTGTGGGTTCTGGGTGAGTTCTGGGTGGTTTTGGATGGGTTCTGGGTGGTCCTGGATGGGTTCTGGGTAGGTTCTGGATGGATCTGGGTGGATATGGGTGGGTTCTGGATGGTTTTGGGTGGGTTCCCGATGGGTTCTGGGTGGTTTTGGGTGGGTTCTGGATGGTTATGGGTGGTTTTGGATGGATTCTGAATAGTTCTGGGTGGTTTTGGATGATTCTGGATTATTCTGGATGGTTCTCGGTGGGTTTTGGGGGGGTTCTGGATGGTTGTGGGTAGGTTCTGGGTGGTTTTGGATGGGTTCTGAATATTTCTGGGTGGGTTCTGGATGGTTTTGGAAAGGTACTGGATGGGTTCCTTAATAGTTCTGGGTGGTTTTGGATAATTCTGGACTTTTCTGGATGGTTCTCAATGGGTACCCATCCAGTACCCATCCAAAACCATCCAGAGATGGTTTTGGATGGGTACTGGATGGTTCTAGGTGGGTTCTGGATGGGTCCTGGATGGTTCTCGATGGGTTCTGGGTGGTTTTGGATGATTCTGGATTTTACTGGATGGTTCTTGGTGGGTTTTGGTTGGGTTCTGGATGGTTGTGGGTAGGTTCTGGGTGGTTTTGGATGGATTCTGAATATTTCTGGGTGGGTTCTGGATGGTTTTGGGTGGTTTCTGGATCGTACTGGGTGGGTTCTGGATGGTTCAGGGTGGTTTTGGATGATTCTGGATTTTTCTGGATGTTCTCGATGGGTTCTGGGTGGGCTCTGGGTGGTTTTGGATGGGTTCTGGATGGTTCTCTGCAGGTTCTGGATGGTTTTGGATGGTTCAGGGTGGGTTCTGGGTGGTTTTGGATGGGTTCTGGGTAGCTTCTGGATGGGTTCTTTATGGTTATGGGTTGTTTTGGATGATTCTGCATAGGTTCTGGATGGTTCTGGGTGGTGCTGGATGGATTCTGGATAGTTCTGGGTGGGTTCTGGATGGTTTTGGATGGGTTCTGGATGGTTTTGGAAAGGTACTGGGTGGGTTCCTTAATAGTTCTGGGTGGTTTTGGATAATTCTGGACTTTTCTGGATGGTTCTCAATGGGTACCCATCCAGTACCCATCCAAAACCATCTCTGGATGGTTCTAGGTGGGTTCTGGATGGGTCCTGGATGGTTCTCGATGGGTTCTGGGTGGTTTTGGATGATTCTGGATTTTACTGGATGGTTCTTGGTGGGTTTTGGTTGGGTTCTGGATGGTTGTGGGTAGGTTCTGGGTGGTTTTGGATGGATTCTGAATATTTCTGGGTGGGTTCTGGATGGTTTTGGGTGGTTTCTGGATGGTTCTCAATGGGTTCTGGCTGGTTTTGGGTGGGTTCTGGATGGTTCTCGGCAGGTTTTGGATGATTCTGAATTTTTCTTAATGGTTCTGGATGGTTCTGTTCGATCCTCTCTGTTCTGCGGTTTTTCTTTAATCGATTAATTAGACGGAATGAAAACCTGGCGGTTTATTTATGTCAGGTGTTTGTTTCCTGCAGGAGAAACGAGCTGAGATGGAGGGATGGAAGCAGCGGCTGGTGGAGGTGGAGAAAGAGAGAGATGAAGACAGAGAGACGATCAGGAAGCTCAGACAGGTGAGATCATCAGGTTCTCACTGACAGCCACTAGCTTCAGCATGGTGCTGAAGCTGCCAGCAGCGCCGCACCACCACCGTCGCTGACACGCATTTCCACATTATTCCACTAGGAGGCACAGTTGAGGTGCTTTTCCATTCCCAGTGCCCACCAACCGGTTAATGTGCGGTTCGGTTCTGCCCGGGTAGTGAGCTTTTCCACCACGTGCTCTGTTCCTCGCTGTTGGGAGGAACGTAGCGGCTGCTGTGGTCAACTCTCTGCTGCCGCGACACTCTGTATCGGAGAACGTCCAGGTTCTGGTTCCGATGGACCCAAATAAGCCCAGATATTTAATAGTCTTATAGAAATTCATTTCTGGCCCAAACATAATGATGAAGACTCATATCAGCTGATTATTTCACTGTGCATGTAAATATAGTTACAACCTTTTGGATTTAGGCGATACAGTCAAAAGATAGACTTAGACTGACTTTATTGTCGTTTTGCATGCACAGGGTGAATACAGAACCAAATTTGGTTGCATACGGTTCAGGACAATGTTTTGAGGTTCCAATGTTGTGAGGTTACTCCAGAATAAAATAAAATACAGTATAAAATATGAATATAAAATATACATATAAAATATAAAGTGCAGGACTGACAGTAAAAAGGAAGTTATTTAGCTATGTACATGTGCAAGGTATGAAGTGGAGACCAGTAAAAGATGAGAGAAAGATGCGTTTCTCTCTTTAATCTGTATTTCAGAGCAGCTAGCGGCTAATTCACCGTCATTCTGCTGATGAACAGATCAAAGTCCTCCATGCTGAGCAGCTCTGATAGCAGGAAAACTTAACGCTCAATGCGGTCAGCAGCCAATCAGATGGTTTTGGTGCTGGGCCGAGCCGGATCTGCTCTGGTCGAGGAGAACCGGACAGAACCGGTCTTTGATGAAACTTCCAAATTACCTTCAGTCTTAAAAGTTTGGTGCAGACCGGGTTCTGGTCCATTCAGTGGGTAATCTTGGTCCTGCTCCAGGAGCTGAAGGACACGGTGGACGGCCAGCGGATCCTGGAGAAGAAGGGCAGCTCTGCGGTGAGTACCAGCCGGCCCGCAGCAGGTGAGAGTTGTGCGGCGCAGACTAACGCTGGGCGTCTCTGCAGCTGAAGGACCTGAAGCGGCAGCTGCAGCTGGAGAGGAGGCGGGCCGACAAGCTGCAGGAGCGGCTGCAGGACATCCTGACCAACAGCAGGACCAGGACAGGTAAACGCACCTAAGGCAGTGATGTCATCACCTGCTGGGCTCACCAGCCTTCAGAACCAGAACCTGGTGCAGTTCTGCCCAGCTCTGTTGGTTCTGTCCAACTGTTTGTCCTTCAGGTCTGGAGGAGCTGGTCCTGTCTGAGATCAGCAGTCCCAGCCGGACTCAGCAGACCGGAGACTCGTCCTCCGTGTCCTCGTTCTCCTACAGAGACGTGATGAAGGAGGCGCAGCCGGCCAACCAGAACAGGGTGGGTCAACTTCAGCTGCGGCTTCTTTTACCAAAACTTTCTGAGCTGCAGAGAGAATCCATGTTGAAACTCGTATCATCTGAGCTTCTTAAGAGACGTCTTTTCCGAACTGATGGGCTCCTGTAGCAGTCAGTACTACAGTGGCTCTCAGAAAGCCTCTGACTGCAGGTCCAGAGTAGCATGCTGCCTACTCCTGTGATTGGCTCCCTGTCTGCTGGAAGTTCATCCCGAGCTCTGGCCTGGGATTCGGGGTCACAGCTACCCCCAGACGACGGGTCTGGTTGCTATGGTTATGCCTCATTACGGCAATCCTCAGGTAAGAAGAAGACCAAAGGGCCAGAGACGAGGAAAGAAGATTTTAGCTGCTCCCTCCAGCAGGGCGCCATCTTGATACAAATAAATAATAATAAAGCAAACCGGTTGGCCGGAGAGAAACGTCAACGCATCACCAGCTTCCAGGTCTTTTCCAGGTGTTTCCCATGTATCAGGTGTCTCCATCAGGAGTTGGTGTAGAGCAGGTGAATGTTGGTAGGTGTAGGTGACCTCTGACCCCAGCGTGTCTCCTTCCAGTCCGGCGCCGGCAGCCCGCAGTCACAGCGACCCGCCGAGCTTTCTGATGACGAGGTCGGGGAACTGTTCCAGCGGCTGGCCGAGGTCCAACAGGAGAAATGGATGCTGGAGGAGAAGGTGAGCTGTTGCCGTGGTTACCGTGGTAACCGGATCCAATGAGCCGTTGCCATGATAATCACGTTCCCTGGTACCGACGCTGCTCTACCTGGTGCAGGTGAAGCACCTGGAGGTGAGCTGCTCGTCGATGGCCGAGGACATCTGCAGGAAGAGCGCAATCATCGAGACCTATGTGATGGACAGCCGCAGAGGTGAGAACGCCAGAACCAGAACCGGGCCGGGTCTGCTTCCCAGTTACAGCCTCCTTCACGGTTACTATCCAGAATCTTCCGGTCTCATCCTGACCTCTGACCTCTCCTCAGACGTGTCGGGCGGCGCATTGGCAGCACACGGAGGCTCCCAGGGAGACAGAGGAGGTTTGGGCTCGGTGCTCAGAGATCTGGTGAAACCCGGAGACGAGAACCTGAGGGAGATGAACAAGAAGCTGCAGAACATGCTGGAGGAGCAGCTGACCAAGAATATGCACTTGCAGAAGGTAGCTACGCTAAGCATGCTAAACAGCTGAGCATGCTAAACCGGCTATGCACGCTGAACAAGCTTAGCACGCTAACAATGCTAAACAAGTTTATCAAGCTAAACACGCTAAGAATGCTATACAAGCTTAGCGAGCTACACACGCTAAGCATGCTAAACAAGCTTAGCATGTTAAACCCCCTGTGGACGCTAAGCAAACTTAGCATGATAAACATGCTAAACTCGCCAAGCATGTTAAACATGCTATGAACGCTAAACCTGCTAAACATGCCGAGCATGCTAAACACGCTATGCACGCTAAACAAGCTTAGCCTGCTAAACACACTATGGATGCTAAACAAGCTTAGCATGTTAAACCCGCTGTGGACGCTAAGCAAACTTAGCATGATAAACATGCTAAACTCGCCAAGCACGTTAAACACGCTATGCACGCTAAACCTGCTATGCACCCTAAACAAGCTTAGCATGCTAAACCCACTATGCATGCTAAACACAACATAGAGTTTTCCAGTTACATAGTTCCGTTTGTTGTCATAATCAGCATCTGTTACCTGTTATCTGTTGCTATGAGATCTTATATATATCAAATATTTATTTGACTTCCTGAAATTGGGTCTCTGAAGCTCCGCCTCCAGGAAGTTGTTCCAACATGGCTCCTCTATTAAACTTTTAACATTTTTACCAGCGCTGCTATGAGCAGCAGCTCCTATAATGACCTCAACTGTTTGCTAATTTCTACTGGCTAGTCTGAAGGAGCTGGGTGGGGGAGGAGCTGCGCCTCTAAGGCGGGGCTAGGTCCATCCAGGCGTTTTAGCATATGTTAGCATCGTGTGCGTATCGCTGTTCAAACATGCATGAAAAAAATCTAAGCAACACTCCAAGTTGTTTCTGAGCGAAAAACATGACGTGAACATCAAAAAGTTGATACCGCTTCTTTAAAATATAGTTTTTCTGATTTTTAAAAATTGGTTTATTTGTTTATTTGCATGAGATGCAAATAAACATTTGTTTATGCAAATGTTTGTTTGCTTTCTGCAGAAAAATCTGCAGAAAGTGTTGTGGAGTGGAGTGACCTGAAGGTTCTGACCCAAACCTCTGTGTCTCCCTGCAGGACCTGGAACTACTGTCCCAGGAATTAGTCCGGCTCAGTAAAGAGGGCGGTCCGGGTGTTAGCGGCACCGCCGGTTCTGGATGAGACTATAATGTGGATCCATCCTGCTTGCTTCCTTCCTCCTCACTCGCTGCATTCACAACCTGCTGGGGTCTGTCTACTTTCTGGAGCCGGTGTGGGCTCTGGTCTGGTTCGTGTCCATCTGGACCAGAAGGTCTCGGGGACGGAGGACGAGGAGCTCTGAAGACACTTGGTCTCATTTCATTTGTTGAATGTACTGTGATTAGACTGCACCGCTCACCTCTCTGGGCCCTGGCTATGACCTGGAGAACTCTGTGTTTATCTTACAGCATGCTGACCCCTGACCTCATCAGTTCTTGTCTGGGACCTGACTAAGACCTGGACTCTGTCTGAAACAGTCACCATGACAACTGAGCACAGACTGACAGCCAATCAGTGAGCTCGCTTTCTGGTTGCTATGGTTACCGTTTTGGTTTCGCTCACCTGGAAACACGACACTGAACTTTACTACAAAATGTTCTGAAGACGGAACCAAAGATTCTATCGGATCTGCCCGTCACTACAGACGAACTGGACCGCTTTCTGCCACCAGGTGGCACCAGAACCTTCAGGCAGCAGCTCGCGTTGACCTATAGCAGGAGGTCTGACTGGGTCTGGTTCTGAAAGGCTTGTCTGCTACAATAAACAGAACCATACAGTCCGGATGTTCCTGACCGGGTCACAAAGTATTTGAGTTAAGGCCTGGACGTGTTCCAGAATGAGACCAGATTCTGCAGAAGGAAAACAGAAACATCCAACTGGTTCTGACCCAAACCAGTTGACTGTGAACCTATTCTAGTCCAGGCATGTTTTGGGTTCTGTTAAACCGGAACCGGTTCTGTCCTGAATAGATCGATTCCTATGTTATACCTTCAGAACCGGCCTGATGAGCCTGTTGGTGGAAAACAAAAGGTTCTGTTGACTTTCACACAGAACCAGCTGATGTTCTGGCCCAGAGTAGAACGGACCAGCAGGTTGGGGTTCTGCTGTCTGCTAAGTTCTGTAGCGCCTCTGATGCAGAACCGGACCCGCAGACAATTAATGACTAACACTCCAAGGGTTAGACTACTTCCTGGATTCCCTCCAGGACAGAACCAAAGTTCTGCAGCCGGTTCTGGTTTTGGCTCTCTTCTGGGCTGTGTCTACTTCCTGGATTACCTAGAAACATTTTCTCTGCTGTTCTACATGCGGGGTCCAGATCAGTCTATTTCCTGCAGAATTCACGTTTCCATTACGAGTTTGAACTTATGACTTACTGACCACTGGGCTCTGACTACATGCTGACGTCTCGGCCCGTTTTGGGTGGAACCGGCTCCGTTTTCTGTGCAGCTTCTGGAAGTTTGAGTTTTATCATCTGAAACATCTAATCTGAACAGGTTTTGTGTGCTGTTTGGATCAGAACCATGTTTGTACTGTCTGGTTCTGTAAATAATCGCTGTGATTTAAAGAATAAACTATTTATGTCTGATCATCATGACGCTAATTACTGTATCCATGAAGAGAAATAAAGTCCTCTGGACCAGCGCCGCTTTCAGGAGTCATTTCTTGACCAGACGTCGCCTTAATGGAATATTTTCCATTTTTGACCATTTCTTTTTTCTGTTCTGTTTTGTTTTTTTTAAACGACGGGAAAATTTAAAGCCCGTCGGTCATTTGACAGGTTATAATTCACATTGTAGACTTTACCTAAAGAGTTCAGGGAACTAAAATCCATCTATAAAATGATCATTTCTGAATATCGGCTCATGGACTAAATGCGTCTTTCTGACCGGGAGCTGGCAGCGTGTTGAAGAGTGAAAAAAACACTTTCGTATATTTCAAATATACTTACATTTGTGTAAGTACATTTTAAGTATACTAAGTATTAAGTGTACTACCTATAAATATGTACAAAGGATACTAAAAGCATGCTTGTACCAATTTTGGCATTATAACTTGAAACATACTTAAATATAATTGTACCAAAATACACTTTTAAGAAATATAGTAAATAAAAATATACTTTGAACAAAATATGTATTTGCTCAAGTGTGTAGTTAAAAGATATTTAAAATATCTTTAAAATATATGTTCTAAAGATATTTAAAAGATATCTTTATATTTTAAAATATATGCTCAAAATAGAATTTGTAAAAATTCACTTAAAATGTACTTAACGCTTAATTTAAATGATTAATTTCAGTATGTTTTAAATTACATCTCTGTAATTTAAAGGCATACTAATAAAGTATGCATTTTAGGTGCTTTAATAATCACTTACTATTTTTGTTAAAATGGCAAAGAATAAAAAATAACAGTCCTTATAGTTGAACTTGATGTTTAATAAAGTAAATAAAGTCTTTATGCCTGAAAATATCCAACATTGACAGTTTAGTGACAAAACTTGTCCTGAACACTAAATGTAGCAGGAATCTTCAGGTCCACATTTCTCCCAATATGATCTGTTGTCAGTTTTTTAACTAAAACACGGAAGTTGTCTTTTTTTATTTTTAATCAACTTGATTAATAAATAAAGAATATACAATTGCAGACAGTGCTTGAAGTGCTGAGGTCACAAATCCACAGGATTCCATGAGAAAAAAGAAAAAATAACAGTTTACAAATTAAATTCATCACTAAAGGTTAAAAGTTTCATAGCTTTAGAGTTGGTGCACATTTTTAAAGAGTCCATAAAACATCTTACAGAAACTCTAAAAACAGGTTGGTTGGTTTTTAGCACATTTACAGGCAAGTCTGTGAAACTTGGCCAGCAGAATAAGAAAGTTTATAAATTATAATATATTCTGTTATTGGAAATACCAAAGAAAACATGTTTAACATTCAAAGGAATAAATATATCACATTTCTGACTAAAGAAAATATTGAAGTCTCACCAAAACGTTTTGCTGAAATTCCCAAAAACGGCGGTTAATGTTTCTGGTTCCATGTGACAAAAGGAACAAAGAGGATCAATATTTTAATATATTTATTCAATACTGAATTTACACCTGTGGAAACGTTAAGAGACACTTCCTGGATTTATTTGGGACAAAAATAAAATAAACAACCATGTTTGTTCCCAATCAATATCTGAATAAAGGTTGTTCCAATAAAGATTGAAGCAGGGGGCTGTGGTGGCGCAGCGGGTTAGCATGCCCCACGTTTGGAGGCCTTAGTCCTCGACACGGACGTCGCGGGTTCGACTCCCGGCCCCGACGACCTTTACCGCATGTCCTCCCTCCTTCCTGTCTGCCTACTGTAGAAAAAATACCAGCCGCTAGCGCCGCAAAAACTCTTCGGAGGAAAAGAGAAAAAGATTGAAACAGTTTGCTAATAATATTCCTCTGGATTATTTCTCTAATATGTTTATTTCTGGTTTTATTACTAATGAGCGGATCTGAATTACCAATAAATAACTCTGGAGATCTGGGATATTTAATCTGGGCTCCACCTGAGGCTGATATCAGAAATTTCTAACCTGCTGGAAAAACATTGAAAACAACAGAAAATTCTTTAGGGGAAAATTATATTTACAAAGAAATTCATCATAATTAAACAGCTGACCTTCCTCATTAAACAATCGTTTTACAGATAGATGATCATTTTCCACCCAGTTCTTAAGAAATAGGGATTTATGCTTGAAGCAAATATTTTGGTTCTTCCAAATAAAACATTATGAGGGAAAAGTTCTGTTTCTAAACCAACCAGGATAAAAGTCGTTTCTGGAAGCTGGATAAATGAACAGGGAGATTTTCTATTCTGTAGTTACATCTTCATAAAAAGTCTGGGCCACCAAGGATTTAAAGGCGTGAAGGAATCCAAACTTTTCTAATATCTTTGGATCCATCAAACTTTAAATGTAGGGAATTAAAGTCCAGAACATTGAAACCAGCAGAACTTCATCTATTGATCAGAACATTCTTCCTAATAACAATTGGCTTTTTTCCAAATGAAATCAAAGAGTCTTTGATCAGTTTTAGTGCAAAGGCTGTTTGGGACATTAAGGGCTGAACTGGCAGCAGGACTGGACCAGTGATGGTCGGGTCTCTGGAACCACAGATTAAATCTTTGTTGGCTGGAGGGAATAATTGGATCAAAGTTTTTCATTCTTGCTGTTTGCTCTTTAACTTTAGTTACTGCAAGATATTTAACTTCAGACTTCACAGGAATTCCTGACAAAGATCATTGATCACAACTATTGATTGGAAGAAGTTCACATTTAGATCCGTTCAGTTTCAGACCAGAAGCTACAGAAAATGGATTTAAAAGTTTAAGTGCAAAATCAACTTGAAACTTATCTTGTATCATCAGCTAGTTGACTCAATAGTCTAGTTTTTCCTGCCACTGGGATGCCTTTGAGATCAATATTTTAATAAAAGTAGCTAGAATTTGCATAGGGAGAAGAAACAAAAAGGGAGATTCAGGGCATCCCTGATGAATCCACCTTCTGTTTGAAATCTAGTCAACCATCACTGTGTTCAGGGAAGCGCTGATTAATAATCGCGAAATAAATATCAAGCCTGGAAACTTGATACCGTAACGGACTGAATGTTATGTTTTTAACGTAATCTTTGCTTGTCTTGCGGGATGCAGGCGGTTGCCACGGTAACAGGTGTGCTTAAACTACAAAGAGAGAGAGTAAAAAGGTAGGAGTGGTTCTGAGTTGATCACCTGTTCAGGTTATTTTACCTTTGTTTCCCTTTGCTGTGGCTCATTACAGCCGCTGTAGTTTCTAAACGTTGGACTAATTACCTCGTTAGTTTGTGAGTTTACGTCATTCACAACAAACATCAAATAGAACAAATATATTTCATAAAATTTTAACAAACAAATGGCTTCTACCGCGGTAATTATGTGAAATTAAATGAATTATATCCCAACTTCAGAAGATTTGCCTTTACCTTTACAGAGCTCTTTGGTTCCTCCTATCAGGCTGTAGCTTCTCATATTGAGGTCAAAGTTCAGATCTACCATAACTGACTGACACCTGCTGGCCTCAGGTTTGTAACCAGCTTGTGACTGAGAAACCAGTAACCTGCTCCCAGTTGATGACATGAACTTGTTAGTTCCTCTGTCCATTTAGTAGCTGATATATTGTGAAAATCCGCTAGAAATGACGCACTAATCAGTCATGTTTACATAGAAACAACCAGGCTTTGTTTGTGAGACTTGCGGTCACGTGGGTCGGTTGTGGGCGGAGCTTGGTAAGGTCCATAGTTAGTACTTTAGGTAAATTAAAGCTGGTGACGTCCTAGTCCAAGTTAGACGACAACACAACAGGACAAGAACCGATGGAAATGAAATGTGGGTCACGAAAAGAGCCGAAGGGACGAAGGCTGCTAACGTGTTGCTAGCTGGTGGTAAGTTTCCTTCAAGATGCTAATTATCTTCGTTTAATTCTAAACAGTAAAGATATAGACAAAGTTACGTTGGTTTCAGAAATAATTACTTTATCAATTTTATTGTGACTTTTATGATTCTTACTATAACAATCATTCAGCTTCATGTTCTAACTGTATGGAGGCTGTTTGTTGCCACTTGATCTAGTTTTCTTCATAAACTTAACCTGGTTTTAATTAAGCTCAGTTTGACAAAGACACTTTGATATTGTGAGGCTGTTATAACTCCTTCATCATTGTTTTATCTTCAACATATTTTTTCAGTCTAAGCAGATGAAGATGAAAGAGGGATTAGAAAACCTAAAGACTTCCTGTCTCAGCAGAGGCTCTGGCTCCACCAGATCACCAGATCCACCAGATCCACCAGATCACCAACCAGCTGTGAGGATGAAGCTGCACATCGTCTTCATGGTGGAAGGATTGTGATTTTTCCTGAGCAGCTGGTTCCAGTTTAACAGCAGAACCTGCTGTGTTTCCAACACTAAGTGCTTAATAAACATGATTTCATTTGAAAATAACTGGACAGAATTTATTCCCCTTGTTAATCTGCCATTTCTCTTTCATACATTTTATTCACTGTTGGCTTTCAGGGCCTGTGACGGACCGGTGACCTGTCCAGGGTGAACCGGCTGCAGACGGGCCCCACCGGCCCCCTCACCACCCTGCAGGGACCAACGTGTTCAGATCATGGTGGAAAGATTTAAGGTAGTTTTTCTCCCTTCAGTTCACATTTAATGAACATCAACTGATTTTATGATTTTACTGACTATTTTTCTACTTCTAACATAAACAGGTAAATTAAAGACCCAGAAATGTTTTTCCATCCGGTCCAATCATCTTCAGTTCTGATGATGTCTCATACGTATCGAGTCCAAAACGTCCTAATATTGTAAGTCTTATTTTTTTCTTGGCCATTTTTCTGTGCTCTTTAAAAAACAAGATCTTTCTGTGTTGAACTGCCGTGTTGTTCTGTTTGGTCGGTCAAGTCCAGTCAGGTCCAGTCAGGTCCAGTCAGGTCCAGTCAGGTCCAGTCAAGTCCAGTCAGGTCCAGTCAGGTCCAGTCAAGTCCAGTCAAGTCCAGTCAGGTCCAGTCAGGTCCAGTCAGGTCCAGTCAAGTCCAGTCAGGTCCAGTCAGGTCCAGTCAGGTCCAGTGAACAGGAAAGTTCTGCTGAAGGACAAACGTCACTTTGTCTGCAGTAAAACTGGAATTCAAACATTTTCACTTTTCCTCTAAAGTCTAAATATTGTTTTATTGGCTCATTTTCATAAGCATGTTGTTGGTAAACTTTGGATGTTTTGACAATTTATACAATTCAGTGATATTATATTAACAATGAACTCCTGAAAAATGTGGCTGAGACTTTATTTAACAGGATGTTTATAAAACTGACATGATTTTATCATAAACAAAACATTAATAGGAACAAACAGGCAGTAAATTATGACCATTAATGAGGAGCTGCTTTAACAGCTGGATGACAGGGTTATGTTTATGACAGAGTTATGTTTATGACAGAGTTATGTTTATGACAGAGTTATGTTTATGACAGGGTTATGTTTATGACAGGGTTATGTTTATGACAGGGTTATGTTTATGACAGAGTTATGTTTATGACAGAGTTATGTTTATGACAGGGTTATGTTTATGACAGAGTTATGTTTATGACAGGGTTATGTTTATGACAGAGTTATGTTTGTGACAGGGTTATGTCAGTCCTATGCAAACCCCATCAAATAATTGTTACCAAATTGATAATATATTGGAAGCATAAATTAATTAGTTTTACCTGTAAAGTTTGTTAAATGATCTTTCTGTTTTCTGGGAGTTTTAATTGTTTGCATTGCTATATTGTATATGAAGCATTAATGTACAAATTGGCAAAGCAGAATAATGAAAGACATTAAGTAACTAAAAAGTTACTTCATTAGCAATTATAATAAACCAAAGTGTAATTGTAGCAAAATGTAATCACACTACTAATATATAAAATATGTAATGCCAATATACTGAAAATACATTTAAAATGTATTTTAAATGTAATTCAATCACAAAAATAGTACACTTAGAATATACTAATCAAGCATGTTTATATTACATAAAAAAACAAAATACTTAAAGTATAGTAAGTGTAACTTAAGTTGTCCTAAAATAAGTACGTTGAAGTACACTTTAAATTTTGCTTTAATACAATTTAAATACTATTAAAATACACTAAACACAAAATGAGTTGTTCCAAAATGTCCCACTTTTACTCCTCTTTAGTCTGACTTAATGTATGTTCAAATTTAACATTTAGTATATTAATCTTTCACCAGGGACGGACCGGATGTTGAAATGGAGACTTTAAAGATCAATTTTGAAAGATTATAATTTCCAAAAGTGGGAAAATCCAAAATGCCAAATTTAGCCAAAATGCGACAGTGACGGAATCTGATTGGCTGTTGATATAATGATCAATAGAAGGATTGTATTTGAAACGTAATCAATTACAAATTTATTGATGGAACCCGAGTTAATGTCGTGTTTAGATTGTTGATTCTGTTTTGTTGTGTTTCTGTGTTTTTATGATGTAAAGCACTTTGGGTTCGGGGGTTAGAGTAGCGGGTTAGTATAAGGGGGTAGGGTAGGGTAAGGGGGTAGGGTTAGGGGGTTGGGATAATGGGGTTAGGGTAGGGGGTTAGGGTCAGGGTTAATGCCTTGCTGGTGAAATGTGCTATACAGATCAAATTTGATTGATTGATTGATTGATTGATTGATTGATTGATTGATTGATTGATTGATTGATTGATTGATTGATTGATTGATTGATTGATTGATTGATAGAACAAGACCGATTTTTTTAAAATGCTGACTGAGAACAAAACAGTCTAGCGTGACCTCTGTTCTTGACAGAAACAGAAATGATCCGGTTCCGGTTCTGAGTTCGGAATCTACCAACCAAAACAGGAAACTTCCGGTTCCAAACTGAGCCGTTTTATGGTTCTGCGCTGTGGCAGAACTTTTAAGTTTCTGTTCTGATTCAATTTTCTTCAAAGTTTCTGAATAAAAATGAGAGTCAATGTTTTTGTTCCCGTCCGGATTATGAGGGTTCTGTTGGTACCTGAAGTTTTGCGCCTCATCATTGATGGTCAGTGTGGAACTGGTGGCTCCGTCTACAACCTGGATGTCCTGGTAAGAACCCGGTTCTGTGATTTAAACCTTCGATGTGTCACATGACCACTGGCCCTTTTCAACAGGTGTCCTAACTATCTGTGCTACCCATCATTCCGTCCTGCCTTGTGACGCACACATCGATGCTACGTCACAATCTGCTGACTCAGCAGATTTCTTGTCATCCTACATGACATGGAAACGAAACTCCATGGAAGTTTCGTTTCGCCTGTTTTATTTCGTCGAAGATTAAGGTAAGCTTTATTTAATTTATTTTATTTACACCTGGATTTGTAGCCCTGTCCCTGTACTTTAAAATATTTTAGTTTAATTACACTGTTTTTTATTCAACTTTGCTACATAGATTTTGGTAGCGATGCTATGTGGGATTGAAACCGTGTAATATTAGTGTATATTAATGACATCAGCGACACATTATGGCTGCTGCTGATAACAGACATATAAAGTATTAATGCGCATAAAGGAGTCGCAGTGATCTGTTTTTGTAGATCTTTATTTTAATTTCAATAAAAATCGGCTTCCTCTGTCTGCTACTGATTCATGCTTACAAACACCGCCGGTTTGACTGTGGCTCCGTCTATTTCCTGGAGAAGAAGTTGCTGAGCTGAAAGTTTGTCAGAAGAAAGTTGCCGTGTGGTGATGGAGGTCACGTGACTGGAGACGCCGCCGTCACCTTTAATTAGCCCACTTCCGGTCCCTCAGCGGGGAGATTAGAGAGGTGAGCACCTTAACGAGATGGCAGCTGATTGGCTGAGGCTGGAGGTTAATTGGCTGAAGGACCTGGAGGTAATTAAAAGCTTCACACTGCAAAACTGTCAGTTCAGCTGAAATGAGACCAAAGTAATTTAGCAAAACGCGGCGAGAGGAACGGAAACAAAAACTGGAACATTTTTCACTCAACAGTTTGATAAGAATCAGCCAGACAATAATCAATCAATCAATCAATCAATCAATCAATCAATCAATCAATCAATCAATCAACCAAATTTTATTTGTACAGCAAATTCCATCAACAAGGCTTTAAAAAGATCTTTACATCATAAAAACACAAAAATACAAAGTCACAGAAACACAGAGAACAACACACATCAGATTATTGATCAGATCAGCTCCAATAATCATCAGTTATTGATCAGATCAGCTCCAATAATCATCAGTTATTGATCAGATCAGCTCCAATAATCATCAGATTATTGATCAGATCAGCTCCAATAATCATCAGATTATTGATCAGATCAGCTCCAATAATCATCAGATTATTGATCAGATCAGCTCCAACCAGCTTTCAGTCTGGATTTAAAGGATTTCAGTGTTTCAGCTGGTTTACAGTTTTCTGGAAGTTTGTTCCAGATCTGTGATGCATAGAAGCTGAATGCTGCTTCTCCATGTTTTATTCTGGTTCTGATGCAGAGCAGAACCAGAACCGGAACCAGAACCTGAGAGGTCTGGAAGGTTGATCCAGCAGCAGATCTTTAATGTGTTGTGGTTCTGATCCGTTCAGTGATTTATAAACTGGGTGGTGTAGATCTGGGTGGTGTCTCCATCTTCCTGGTTTTAGTCAGAACTCCAGCTGCAGCTGCAGGATTGAATTGGACCAAAGTGAAGAAGCGTTTTTCTGTCTGTCACAACGAGATCCGATCGTCATAGAAACTAAATTAAAAACTTGGTGAGATTTTGTGTTTTTGCAGTGAAGCTGCGATGAGAGGATCTGATGGGCTCCAGGTGATTCCAGGTGATTCCAGGTGATTCCAGGTGCTGCCGGGGCGAGTCGGTTCTGATCCACATTATTTATGAACTGAATCTTTGATCAGCGGATTGGAACCTGCAGTGAGACTGAAGGAGGTGCCGTGTTGGACCGGGTCGGTTCTGAAGGAAGAACCTTCATCACAGCCAGCTGAGGAAGACGAGCTGGTGATGTAACGCTGTCCCGCATCGTCCCGGGAAACCGGGGGTTGCCACGGAGATCCCGCGTGTCTGGAGGGGCGGAGCCTCGGAGGCGGCTTAAAAAATTCAGGAGTTTTCAGCAGCGAGAGGCTAAATATAGACTTCCTGCCTTCTGGGTCGATCAGAACCGGTTAGAACCAGAACCAGAACACCACTGTAACTTCAGAGGACCACGAAGGAGGACGTCCTGTCTCAGCAGCCTGGTTCCGGTCCGGTTTCTGATCTGCGCTTAACACCAGACTTTTGGAGGCCGTTCAGCTGCTGTGGAGAACCAGAACCAGGTCGGGTCTAGAACCAGGTCGGGGTCCAGAACCGGGTCGGGGTCCAGAAAGGAAAAGGTTCCGAGTCAGGAACTGGAACCGTTCAGTCAGGAAAGAGTAAAACTTGTTTGTTCAGAAGAAAACTTGATGGAAGGAGAAACTGACTGAGCAGCTGAAGGAACCGTCAGTTGTCTGCTGAGGAGGTTCTGGTGGTTCTGGTCCAGTCTGGACTCTGACCCGGTTTAAAGAAACTAAAGATTGAAGAATAAGGAATCTGTTCAAGGAATCGGATCTCAGAACCGATCTTGATCAGAACCGCTGATGGAGCAGGTGGCAGTTGTTTCCCTGGCAACAGGTTCTGACGGCCCGGTTCAGTCCAGGCAGCGTGGCCCCCAGGGGCCTGCAGCATCAACCGCTGCAGCCGAAGACACTGCGGCTGATTGCAGCAACCAGCAACATGAAGCTGGAGGGGAGAAGAAACCTGGTGCTGGTTCTGGTTCTGGTTCAGTTGGCTGTCAGGACCTTCATGGAACCACACACTGAATGGATACAGAACACAGCAGCAGGTCCAGTTATCTGGACCCAATCAGAACCAGAACCTGCTTCATGCAGCCTGGTTAAACAGTCAGAATCAACTGGTAGGTTCTGATTCTGAACTGAACCTGGACCCGGGCCATCAGAACTGGGTCCAGGTTCAGCTTTAATTAAGGTTTCAGTTGCTGAGACCGGACCGGAGCCAGCAGTCCAAGAACCAGGTGGACCGGGCCAGAGAGGGGGTTCTGATCCGCTGGTTCTGATCCGTAGCTCCTCTAGGTAACAGGAAGCGGCTCAGGTGAATTAACACCTGTGATCATGTTGCCATGGTTGCGGGTCAGGGGACCAGACGGATCGGATTCCTGCCATCGGTTCTGATCCATCTGCCGGAACCGGAACCAGAACCTGCAGCACAGCAGACCGGACCTCCTTCAGGCTGGATCGAAGCCAGCTGCTGATTGGTGGGTTGGCTGTGGGGGCGGGGCCAGAGGTGTCGGCCATTTTGACTGATGGTGTTAAAACGATTCGACCCTCAAGTTTATAATGTGATTTTATTCAAATTAAATGTTTTAATCACATGACCTCCATCTTGTCCTCCATCTTGTCCTCCATCCTGTCCTCCATCCTGTCCTCCATCCTGTCCTCCATCTTGTCCTCCATCCTGTCCTCCATCTTGTCCTCCGTCTTGTCCTCCATCCTGTCCTCCATCCTGTCCTCCATCTTGTCCTCCATCCTGTCCTCCGTCTTGTCTTTCATCTTGTCCTCCGTCTTGTCCTCCATCCTGTCCTCCGTCTTGTCTGCCATCTTGTCCTCCATCCTGTCCTCCATCTTGTCCTCCATCTGGTTCTCTGTCCTGTCCTCCGTCTTGTCTGCCATCTTGTCCTCCATCCTGTCCTCCATCTTGTCCTCCATCCTGTCCTCCATCTTGTCCTCCATCTGGTTCTCTGTCCTGTCCTCCGTCTTGTCTGCCATCTTGTCCTCCATCCTGTCCTCCGTCTTGTCTTTCATCTTGTCCTCCGTCTTGTCCTCCATCCTGTCCTCCGTCTTGTCTGCCATCTTGTCCTCCATCCTGTCCTCCATCTTGTCCTCCATCCTGTCCTCCATCTTGTCCTCCATCTGGTTCTCTGTCCTGTCCTCCGTCTTGTCTGCCATCTTGTCCTCCATCCTGTCCTCCATCTTGTCTTTCATCTTGTCCTCTGTCCCAGGATGAATTATTAACGAGTTTCCAGCGTTTCCTTGTCTCATCGATTTGCCACAAAAAGCTCCACCTTCATCGTCCTCTTCCTCAGGCAGAACCTCTCTGAAAGACAAAACCCGGTCCAGTCCGGGTTTTCCTCCCGACTCCGACCGGCTGTTCCCCCTGCAGGCCACCAGGGGGCTCCTGCAGAACTTTCCAGGTTTATTTAATCAACCTGCGGGGGTCAGAGTTCATCCAGCTGTCAGCGTGAAGCTTTGGAGTCCTCTGACTTGATGCGACGCTCTGAAGGAACAGAACCGCTTATTAGTTCATCTCTTGGTTCTCCTTCAGGGACCCATCAGGGTCAGAGATCTAGAGTTATAGATCTAGATGCAGCTTCAGTTCTTCCAGCTGGAAACCAAAGATCAGGCTGACCTCTGACCTCTAACCTCTGACCTGACCCTTCAGAGCCACATTTCAAAGTGGGTCTTCTACCAGCTGCAGAACATTTCCAGGACCAGTGGACTAATGTCTCAGCCAAGCAGCATGTTCTGGTCATCAGAACCAGAATCAGAACCAAACATGGACCAGCTGCATTCAGCTTCTATGCACCACAAATCTGGAACAAGCTTCCAGAAAACTGAATAACAGCCGAAACACTGAGCTCCTTTAAGGCTAGACCTGTTAGCCTGGAGCTAACACAGGAAGCCCCTTCATCAGACAAACGCTGGGACCGGGACCCGACTGGGTCTCCGGGACCCGACTGGGTCTCCGGGAGTCGATGATGACGAGGAGCTGATTGTGATGATGAAGATCTTTAGAGAACAAGTTTTCCTTAAAGGAAACAACAAAGTTTTTAAGTCTTTGAATCTGTGACCATCGAGTGTGTGTGGGGGTGTGTGTGTGTGTCGGCGTGTGTGTGTGTGTGTGTAGGGAGGAAGAGACAGTAAGAGGCTAAAAGATCAGGAATGACAACGGAGAGCAGAGAGAAAGCAGAGAGAGTGAGAGAAGAGTGGAGGGAGGGTCGAGCAAGCGAATGGAGGAGGAGGAGCGTGAGGAAGAGGAGGATGACAGGAGATGTGGTTGTTGCCGCGGCAGCAGAGCAGGACGGCTCACGGGCGGCACAACTACTCCTCCTCTTTCTGTTTTTCTTCTTCCTCTTTCTGCTGCTTTCACCTGGAGGAGCTGCTTCCTCTTCCTCTTCTTCATCAGCCTGACCAGCGGTAAGTAGGATGGAAACTGCAAACTGGAAACTGGAAACTGGAAACTGCTCCAGATTCACTGCTGAGAATAGAAAGACCAGAGGAGGAGGAGGGAGGAGGAGGAGGAGGAGGAGGAGGAGCGGGACGGGACAACTGGGAGGAAGAGTTTGGAGACAAACTCAACTTCTAGAGACGATGAGCGAAAAACACCAACTGTGTGTGACAGGGTGTGTGTGTGTGTGTGACTGAGTGTGTGTGTGACGGGGTGTGTGTGTGTGTTACTGTATGTGTGTGTGTGTCTGAGTGTGTGTTGCCTGATGTTGATGTAATCCACGTAATGAATTAGTGATGAACTTCTGCTTTTAAGCGCCTCACACACACACACACACACACACACACACACACACACACACACACACACACACACACACACACACACACACACACACACACACACATTCTGTACTCATTAATATTCACATCCTCGGAGCTCTTGTCCAATCAGAAGTCAGCCTGAATGCTTCCTGTGGAGGAACCTGACCGACCCGGATGGACCGGTTGAAGGTTCCGACTGTCTGCTGTTGGTTCGGCTGCAGAAAGATTCAGATTTTCTGAAATTGGTCGGAGATCTGAGGCTGAACTGAGGTTTTGGTAAAAATGTGACTTTGGACTCGGAGGGTTGATGAAAGTCGGCGGATCGGGAACTTTCTGACTGAAGCCAGAACAGAAAGACGTGAGGCTGGATGGTCTCCATGGAGATGACCTGGGATGACCTGTGACATCGACCTCTGGTTCCCGCTCTTTGGGTCCTCTGGAAGTTCATTTTCAGTTAAGATGGCCGCCGTTTTTAATCTTTTTAAAGCAGTTAGTTGAACCATGTGATGTTTCTGGTAACGATGATTTGACACCAAACAAATTTATGTTCCATGACAACCAGGGGGGAAAAATAAGAAATGATCAGTAAATATGATTTTTACGTGTTCAGTTATGTATGATTTAACACCCAAAGTATTTATGTGTGATAAATATTAGCAAATTTAGTATAAAATAATATTTCCTGATGACCATGGTAGACATTTTGAAAAATGGCCGCCATCTTGACTTTTCCAGAGGCTAACAATATTTGTTTTTCAAAAAGGCAAGAATCCTGTTCAAATCCACGTGAGGTTTAATCGTCTAGAAACATTTCCTCTCTGGTGATCCAAAGGTTCTGGTTCTGGTTCTGGTTCTGTAGCGCCTGATTTTGGTGCTCCTCACAAAGAATGATCTAAAAATAAACTGATATCGATCTCATCGTCTAGGCGTCAGGACAGGGAAGCAATTTAAAACCCAAACTGTACCAGAAGAGCAGAACCAGGCTCAGGAGCGGGTCAGAACCTGCTGTCAGGTCAGAACTGAAACCCCCCGAGGTTCTGCAGGGTCCAGCCCCCCTGGGCAGGTAGTCGGGTCATCAGCAGGGCGGGGCTGACTCTGAGGACGCGGTCCGGGTGTGTTGTACCCGTCTGGAAGCGGGTTTGGATCCCAGCGTCTCTCCGGTTCTGTTTTGGTTCCTGGTGGATTTTCTGTGGCTCTGCTGGTTCTCCATGTTTGGACCTCGCTGGTCTCTGACCCGTTGCAGCTTTGGGTTGCTGCCAGAGGAACGGCCTCGACCCGTTCAACCACACAGGAGCGGCCGGGATCCAGGATCCCACCGATCCGGAAGCGATCAGAACCCGGACAGTTTAACCGAGTTCCTCCAGGAGAATCTGAGGTTCTCCTGCACTGAAGCTCAGCTAATGGTTTCGCTCCAGCAGTGCCGCTCTCCCTCTGGGTGTGGCCGGGCTCAGATGTCTGTCTGGATCAGAACCGGGCTTTGGATCAGACGGACACGCTGTTGGTGTGAAACTGAGGAAGACGATCTTCAGCTCTGAGGGTCTGGAAGCTTCCAGCGATTAAAGTTTCATTACAGATTTATTGGTTTATTCCAGGTTTATTCCAGGTTTATTCCCAGGCCAGGGCCTTTACTCCAGATGTTTCAGAAGAACTGGAACATCTGGACCTGGAATGACCTCTGAATGACCTCTGATCAGAGGAATTGATCGGTATTGGAAATGATTTCCAGGTATTGATCCGATCACATCAGAACTGGTTCCGCTCCGTTCTCTGGACAGCAACTTGCAGAGCCTGACCGGGTCAAAGGTCAGGATCTGACCCAGTTCTGCAGAACCTCTGAAGGTAGATCATGCAGTACTGGGTCAGAACCAGGCTGGAGGTAAAGCACCAGACCTTCTCTCACATAGATCTGCTTCCCAACTGTGTGACCGAAGTCCAGACAGAAAGGCTTAGTCCCGCCCCTTTCTCCAGACAGAAAGGCTTAGTCCCGCCCCTTTCTCCAGACAGAAAGGCATAGTCCCGCCCCTTTCTCCAGACAGAAAGGCATAGTCCCGCCCCTTTCTCCAGACAGAAAGGCTTAGCCCCGCCCCTTTCTCCAGACAGAAAGGCATAGTCCCGCCCCTTTCTCCAGACAGAAATGCTTAGCCCCGCCCCTTTCTCCAGACAGAAAGACTTAGCCCCGCCCCTTTCTCCAGACAGAAAGGTTTAGTCCCGCCCCTTTCTCCAGACAGAAATGCTTAGCCCCGCCCCTTTCTCCAGACAGAAAGGCTTAGCTCCGCCCCTTCAGTTCTGGCTGTGAGGCGACAAAAAGGTGCTGATAAGAAAAGTTTTTTGAATTTTGCCAGTTCTAATATTTGAGTAATTAAAATTATTTTCTGTTTATTTATTTTCCTGTTTTCTTTCCTTTTCATGGATGTTGGTTCTTCCTGATTTATTTAATCTGTTTTTATTCTTTACGTCTGTTCACCGTCCAGATGTCCGTCTTCCCTCAGCTGCTGTCCTGGTTCCTGCCTGAACCTCCAGGCTTCCCTGCCCTCCGGGTTTCCGTGGTTTCCCCTCCTGCTTTGCGTCTGACTCCGGCTCCGATGTGTTTGTGTTTCCTGACAGGACGGCCTTACATGGACACGCAGCGGAGCGTCTCCTCCGGCCTTCGTTTGGGAGACGGAGAGACGGAGCCGAGGACGGCGGATCCGTGAGCTGCATCATCATCCTCATCATCCTCATCATCATCCTTTAATAAGAGCGGCGCAGGAGGAGGCGGAGACGCTCTTCATCACTCCTGGATTTATTTGCTCTTCTTCCAGATCCCTGCAGAAATAAACAGCGATATTAAACTTTATTATTATTGTTGGACTCGGCGGCTTCAGCTTTAATAAAGAGCCTGTTGGAGGAAATCGCACCGTTTTCACCCTGAGGAGCTGAAAACAGGAAGTTCACCAGATCTTCCTGCTACTTCTGAGTCTTTTTCATGGCTTGACACCTCCCTGACCTCTGACCCCTTCTCCCCACTCAACATGTCCAACCCACTCGCCTCTCGCTGCCCAGACCAGACCAGGAAGTCGGATCAGGTGGAGCAGTGAGCCCTGCTTTAACTAGGCCTCCCACCTTTAGCCATTAGCCCCGCCCCCTGACGCCTCTAGACTCCTCCTCCCGTTAAACGCTCTGATGCAAGATGGCAGCCGGCGTAGCCACGTGGCTGCCGTTTGCACGGGCGGCGGCGGTGGGCTGGCTGCCGTTGGCCAAGAAGACGATGCCCAAACCTCCGGTGGACAACTCGTCCCGATCCGACGAGATCCTGTACGTCAACGTGAGCGGCGTCCGCTTCCAGGTGGGTGCCGCCGTCTACTGAGCATGCTTCAGCTGATGACAATGTTCTGCTGAATAACTCCAAACCTTTGGCTCTGCCAGGCAGGAGTCATGGAGCCACAGGTTTCCGTCAGTCGGCTGCAGAATTAGCTTTTGGTTTCAGCCCTGAAAAATCAGCTGATAAAACAGAAACATGGTGAATTTATCCTGGGAAGTTCAGAAGGACTGGAGACCGACTCCAGAAACTGGTTCCATCTCAGTAGTTCAGTCTGAACAGTTTCCAGGAAAACCTACAAACTGGTTCCAGCTCGGAGTGGCACCAGATATGAACCAACCTGCAGTCGGCCTCCGTCTGCAGGAAGAAACGTTTCTCATGAGACTCCGACAGACAGAACTAAAACTCCATTCTGTGGCCTTAAAGAAGACAAGCGGTCCATTTCCTTTCTGACCCGGGAACCTTTGGGTCTGCTGAGTCACAGCAGTCAGTCAGTCAGTCAGTCAGTCAGTCAGTCAGTCAGTCAGTCAGTCAGTCAGTCAGTCAGTCAGTCAGTCAGTCAGTCAGTCAGTCCATTCTGGCAGCAGCGTCTACAGGTTTAAAGACGTTGGTGCCGCCGTATCCATTAGTTCCTCATTCATTCTCATCGGGTTCTGCTGCTCTGATCGGGTTCTGCTGCATCAAGACCAGAAAGTCTTCTCTGTAGAACCGGTTCTGATGATGTTCTGCCCCGTTTCTCTGTGAATATCAAACGGTGAGAAACAGTCAGAGCAACGATCCGGTTTCAGAACCAGAACCAGGAAGTGGTTAAAACCCGTCCAACCAGTCTCTTGCGACAGGAACCACCAGCAGGTCCGGGATCTGTACCTTGGTCCGGTCCAGATCTTCTGTCCTGCAGCATTTACATACATCCCTGCTCCAAAAGCTGGACCAATGAACGGATCGGTACCGGGCCTCTGGAGAACTCCAGCCTGGGGATGAGGAGGAGCTGGAGCTTCTGAAAGAACCAGAACCAGCAGTTCCAGAGGTTCTGGTTCAGTTCCCCTTTTAATGTTGGTTTCTGGGTTCAGTTAGCAGAACCCATCCCAGCAGGAAGAGGGAGGAGTCCAGATGGAACCGGATCGGGCTGGACCGCATGGTGCCGGTTCACTGTCTCTGTCTGGACCCAGGTTCTGGTTCTGATCTGGACCACCAGCGGATCCTCCTTTTGGATCGGTCCAAACATTTCTGAATCTTCCTAAATGAGGCTGAAGGGTTACTGTGGACTCTCCACCGTCCAAGTGGTGCCATCTCCAGAACCGCTGCCAGAACCGCTGCCAGAGAGCTGCGGCTCTGCTTCAGGTTCTGTAGGAGCGTCTTCAAACCAGCAGCAGAACCAGCAGCAGAACCGTTCAACTCGTATTCTGGAGCAGAACCCAGCTGCTTACCAACCATGAGCCTCTTCCTGCGGTTTCTGATAGTGTTCTGCGTTGTTCTCGGTCCCTGTAGACGTGGAAGAACACTCTGGACCGCTACCCCGACACGCTGCTGGGTTCCTCGGAGAAGGAGTTCTTCTACAACGAGGACACCCAGGAGTATTTCTTCGACAGAGACCCAGAGATGTTCCGGCACATCCTGAACTTCTACCGGACCGGGAAGCTGCACTACCCCCGACACGAGTGCGTCCAGGCGTTTGACGAGGAGCTGGCCTTCTACGGCATCGTGCCAGAGATCATCGGGGATTGCTGCATGGAGGTAGGTCCGGAGCTGCTGCATGAACCCTACTGGCAGAACCAGAACCGCCAGACGGGTCACGGAGCAGATTGTTCTTTGAGTCGTTTCTAACCAGTTAATCTGAGGAGCCCTCCCCCCCGCGCTGCATCACAGAGCGTCTAAATCAGGAATGCTGCAGTTTCCTTCTTTATGAGCTCTCTGCTCTGCGGCGCCTCCTGATTGGCTGGTAATGCCTGCATCATGGCGGTGTGCTCACGGTAGCTTCAAGTTTTTATTGCCTGCTAATGCTCGGCGTTAATGTTGGATGTTGTGCAGCTGAACTCGTTAAGTCTCTGTGGAGAAGAGCTTCATCAGCCAAACCAGCAGAGAGGAAACAACCTGATGGATCTGAGGGGCTCCTCAGCAGCCCCTCCTCTCTGTGATTTCGGTTAATGAGACCCAAACGGGTCTTCTGGGTTCTTTATTTCTTCCTCAGTTTGATGCAGAAATGTGAATTCAGACTCAGCTGTGTTCAGCCCACTTAACATTCTTCTTCTTCTCCTCCTGAAGGAATACCGGGACAGGAAGAAAGAGAACCAGGAGCGGCTGGCAGAGGACACGGAGGCCAACGAGGCGACCGACGCCCCGCTGCCCCCCCACAGCACCTCCAGGGAGCGGCTGTGGCGCGCCTTCGAGAACCCGCACACCTCCACCATGGCGCTGGTCTTCTACTACGTCACGGGCTTCTTCATCGCCGTGTCGGTCATCGCCAACGTGGTGGAGACGGTGCCGTGCCGGCCGCCCAAGGGCAGCGTGAAGGATCTGCCCTGTGGCGAGAAGTACCAGCTGGCCTTCTTCTGCATGGATACGGCCTGCGTTCTCATCTTCACCTTCGAGTACCTGATGCGCCTCTTTGCGGCGCCCAGCCGCTGCAAGTTCATGCGCTCGGTGATGTCGGTGATCGACGTGGTGGCCATCATGCCCTACTACATCGGCCTGGTGATGCCCGAGAATGAGGACGTGAGCGGCGCCTTCGTCACCCTGCGGGTCTTCCGGGTTTTCCGGATCTTCAAGTTCTCGCGGCACTCGCAGGGCCTGCGCATCCTGGGCTACACGCTGAAGAGCTGCGCCTCCGAGCTGGGCTTCCTGCTCTTCTCGCTCACCATGGCCATCATCATCTTCGCCACCGTCATGTTCTACGCTGAGAAGGGAACCAAGGGCTCCACCTTCACCTCCATCCCAGCCTCCTTCTGGTACACCATCGTCACCATGACGACACTGGGGTGAGTGGGCCTGGGCTGGATGTCTGACATCAAACAGATTGTGTTTTGCTTCGTGTTGTTGTCATGGCGACGGGAGCGCGTGCTCCTCGGCGTAAACAGTCAGGACACGGATTCCTGGTTCCCACCATGAAAAGAGATGAAGTGTGTGTTTTCCTCCCACACGCTGCTTGTCGAGTACGGCGGTGTGTGTTGGCTGCCCACGCTCCTCACCGCTGCCGGTGGACGGAGTGTGTGTGTGTGTGTGTGTGTGTGTGTGTGTGTGTGTGTGTGTGTGTGTGTGTGTGTGTGTGGGGCTGCAGCTCTGGTCTATTATCTGCTGTGTGTGGAGCAGCAGAGTGGGAGTCAGGAAGCGGCGCTGGCCGTCCTGCTGCTCCGTGTCTGGAAGTCGAGGTCAGGAGCAAAACGGCGTGAAATGCTGAGCAACACATTCAGGTCCGTTTCCCACCTCAGAGGAACCTGCCGGGTCAGGAAGGTGTCATCATCCCAACTTCATCACACTGTCGCTACGTTCAGGTCCATTTGAAGTTGCTTCCTCTCTGGCTTCACTCAGATCTTCTGCAGACACCGAAGCAACGCCGTGTTTCTCCTTCCAGTTCCAGGAAAATGACACCGAGATTTCTTCCCCAGTTGGGTTTTCTAGACCCGACTGGGACAGTTCTCTGGGTTCAGGATGTTTTCCTCCTGCTGGTTCTACTGGGACCACAACATCATCATCTGCTCTGTTCCTCTCCTCGTGAGTCTAATCTAGCACGTCTTTGTTTTGGTTGCATTTACCCAGAATGCCCTGCGCTGTAGTCCACTTCCTGCTTTTAGCGCGGTCCCTGGCCGGTTGGGGTACCGGAGTTTGAACTGCAGCAGAGCTCATTTTCATTTCAGCTGAATCCAGACCGAGGTTAGTAGGAGCACCGGACCAACCCAACCGAACAACTGGGTCTGGAGTTTGAAGCGAAGTGAACAGAGCTGGAGGGAACGATGCATTCATAAAGCATCTAAAGAGGGGGAAACCAGAACGCCCCCAAATGCAGGTCTGCCTCTCAACCGGCTCTTCATTGTTGCATCATGCACCGTTAAAGATTATTCCTCCAAATTCAAACATATTTCTGTGACTAACAGGATAATCAGCTCAGATGGAGGCAGCATTTACTTCCTCCTCGCCTGCAGCTGCACAGGAAGCTGCAGCGAAGCATGCGGCGCTGAGCTGCAGCTCCGGTCCAGACGGGTCTGCGGGTTGCAGGGAAACCGGACCTTTATCCTGTTATGTTCCACTCAAACAGAGGAACAGCTTCTCCCTGCCCGGTTAATGGATCAGAACATTTCCCAACAGAACCTGGGTCAAATCGTTTCATGTTTCACACACAGCAAAAACACTGCAGAGCAACTTTCAGCTCCACAAGATGTTCCATTAAAACCTGACGTCTGCAATCCATCAGTTACCCAGAGTTCAGTCTGATTAGGGGCGTCGCTTCAGGGAGGAGTCAACGTTGCTTTAATGAAGGAGCCAACGTTGCTGTCAGATTGTTGCAGGTTGAGCTGCAGACAATTGATCATCCATCAGTTAAACTGAAACGATCGTCTCTCGTCTTTTCTGGTTTGTTTTCTTCTTATCTCTGTTTTCCATCCAGCTGCTTTATTGCTTTGCTCCTGTGTTTTATCGCTCCACAAACAAACCAGCAGTGAAATAATAAAGCCATCACAGGACTGTGTGTGTGGGTGTGTGTGTGTGGTGTGTGTTTGTTTCTAATACCTTTTGGGGACCATTTTCCTGACATACTACGTTGTGGGGACACACTTCCCCTTGTGGGACCGAAGCCTGGGCCCCACAAGCGGAAACACTGTTTTTGGGTCAGGGGTTAGATTTAGGATTAAGGTGTGAATTGAGTTTTGGTTTTGGTTAGGGTTAGGGTTGGGATAGGGTTAGGGTTTAGGCTGTAGAAATGAATGGA
The DNA here is from genome assembly GCF_002775205.1 of Xiphophorus maculatus. Classification (NCBI taxonomy): domain Eukaryota; kingdom Metazoa; phylum Chordata; class Actinopteri; order Cyprinodontiformes; family Poeciliidae; genus Xiphophorus; species Xiphophorus maculatus. Next base: position 32,010,257 of record NC_036443.1, on the reverse strand, counting down.
AGTCAATGGAAAGTCCCTGCAAAGATAGCTGCGCAAACATGTGTGTGTTGGGAGGAACACATTTTCTTGGTCTCCATGAGGGTAAATGCTGCTTTTCGGTTAGAAGTTAGGACTATAGTGTGAATTGACTTTTAGTTTGGGTTTGGGGTTTGGGTTTTGGGGGTTGGGGGTTTGTTGTTAGACTGTAGAAAATTATTGGAAGTTGATGCAAAGTCCCCACAAGACATGAAAACACGGCTGTGTGTGTGTGAGGAGGAAGCAGGTGCCGACTGGTTGTGTCTGAACTCCAGATGATCCTGTTGTTCCTGCAGGAGCAACACAGCTTTCAGAGTATGTGACTCCTTAAACTGGACCAGAACCAGAACCTCCAGGAGCCTTCAGAGCCAGTCTGGATGAGCATTTAGACCCTTGCAGATATTTTGCTTTCGTCCTGGTTTTAAACTTCAGAGTAACCAGAGTTTCTTTCTTCTTCTGTGGCTTTAAAGGAAGAACGGCGGTTCTGACATTTAGACGAGGTATTTTTACTTTCTGGTTGTTCGTTTTCCTCTGACGCTCCTCTGCTGACCTTTGAGGCCGCGCCGCCGCCGGGTCCTCTGTGATGATGATGATGTTCATTCATGATGCAGCGTTGCTTGCTGCCCCGGTTTCAGTCATTGGTTCCAGACTAATTGATGGTTCTGGTCATCTATCGTATCTCAAAGAGCAAATTATTTTATATTAAACGTTTCATGACTAAATCATTAACCCTCCAGACGTTTCTGAGGACCGTTGATGCTCCAGCAGGCAGAGACTCCCATCAAGCAGCAACCCGTTACTGGTTCTGTAGGTGGTAGCGAACAGAACTGGCCCAGCCAGCCAACATCAGTGCCTGACCTCACCAAGGCTTTGGAGCTTAATAGTCGTCTGCTGTATCTGTTATTTTCTGTTTCTCTGCTGAATCCAATGTCAGACGAGAAGGCAGATAAAACAACTTTAATCTGATTAAATTAAAATCCAAACTTTATCAAAACAACGTGGAGACTAGCAGGATGACAGCAGGATCTGTCAATGAACTGAAGAACTGGGTCAGTTCGCCTCATGGGCCAGGAAAGTGATTACTGGGACCAGCAACGAGCGAGATAGAAAGTATTCAAGATGCTGAAACAAAAGAGACTCCAGAATCTGCTGCTCAGCGAGTTCTGGAGTCACCACAGAGTCAATGTTCCACCGCAAATCCTGCTGCACACACACACACACACACCCACACACACACAGGTAGACATGGGCGGGGCCGCTGCCATGGTTACATATCTTCAGTCAACACAGCAGCTGGAAGATGTTCTGATAATCTGATTAAAACCTGAGGTCATGTGTCAGAAATGGAGGCAGATGGTCACACACACACACACGCCCACACACACACACACACACACACACACACACACACACAGCCATTAAATCGGGCCTCATCTTCAGAGTGAGGAACTGCGTCTGTTTTCTGGTTAAAGTTGAAGCCTGGGTCTGTCAGGAATCCTGATGCATTCTGGGAAACGTAGTGAGGAGTCGCTCTCTGCAGCTGAACTGTTTCTGCTCTGCATCCTGTGTGGAAACCTTCAGATCGGACCAGAGTCGCCTCGGCCGGCCGCCGTCGTCTGCTCCGACTCTGACCCTGACCTTCGGGTCGGATCGTCCTCCAGACACCGGGAACGTTTCCAAACCTGACTTTAAGAGCAGCTGCTCTAAGAATAAAACCCGACTGAATAAAACTGCTAAGATCTTCTCATCCTTCAGCTCCATCTCATGGAACCATTGAGTTCTAGAACCAGTTGGGTGGAACATGGGTCAGAACAGAACCCACTTTATTAGGACTCAGTGCCAAACCAGAAACATGGACTGCATTAGGAGCAGATTGAAAACAGAAGAGAGAAGCGACTGCAGGAAAACCGACAATTTCAGTTCAGGTCTGAGATTGAAGGTTTCTTCTGGGTCTCCAGGTGAGACTGCAGCCGCTCCGTCTGCCTGGCTGAGCTTCACAGAAACCTTTCCTCCTCTCATCAATTATTTCCTCTCAGCGTCTGAGGACTCCTCCATTTTCTGTGTTGCTTCAGTTTTCCTGCGGTTGCAGCGATTAGCGTTAGCATTTGTTTTGCTGATTTAGGTTTTTGCTGCTATGCTTTGGATTTTGCATCATTTATACGTTTTCTGCACATTTGCCTCCGTCTGTCGCCGTAACAACCAATAAGATCGCGGTCTGACCTGATCGTTATCTCGGGTCTGAGTGTGGACTGTGATTGGTCCAGACACCTGCCAGGTAACGTCCCAGGATCAACAGCTGACTGTCGAAGTGTAAGGAACCCTCCTCTGAACCCCCGGCCTGTGCCCCTCACGGGGTTCTGGTGGTTCTGGACCTGCAGCTCTGGAACATCAGCTGCTGCTCTGAAATATTTATTCTGGACTGAAGGAGCCAGAAATAGAAGAGAGGAGGAGGAGGCAGAAAATAAAAGCAGCAGGAGCCGCAAATAGAAACCAGGATGAAGCATCTGATCGCCGTTCCCTCCCGGTCTGCAGAATCACGCTTCGTATTGACGTGACGTCACTCAGTCAGAACCGGCTGACCGGGAACCTGAAGGGTTCCGGTCCGTTTGGACCTCAGAACCTCTGGAACAGTTTGCTTCATATCTGGACCAGACGATCGGGTGGCTGACCAGGAGAACGAAGGCAGAACCACATCTGGTTCCTCCTGCAGCCGGGCCTCAACGGGACGAAGAGGTCAGACTCTGAGGTCATCAGAGGTTCCCGGGCCGCTGGACGCCTCCAGCAGGAACTCTCTGGGCCGGACGGTGAGGAGGAACCAACATGGAGTCTGTCTCACTGCTGCATTTCCTGTCTAAGTGCCTGCTGCTTCCTGCTGCCAGCCGCCGTTACCTGATCCCACCCTGAGGGTTCCTCTCTGGAACAGAACATCTGGACAATCCAGACCGGGTTCCTAGATCCACCTGATCTGAGAACAGCGACCGGAACCCTGGAGGAACGAAGCTGGGCGACTCATCATCATCATCATCGTCATCATCAGTTCTCTATGAAAGCCTCTGAAGTTTGGCGCCATTTCCTGTATCTAGTCCAAAACTTGACAGGTGAGCAAGATAAGATCGAAGGGAATCACATTTCACAGGTCAGTAAAAAGTTTAAACTTGAATCTAAAGTGTGGAGCAGGTTAGTAGCCTAATGCTGTAGCTTGACTTGGACAGCCATGATATGAACCCGCTGCGTGTTTCGGTTCAGTTAATTCAAAAATAAGGCGACCCAAACATCGACTTTCTGACAGATTATCAGTAAAGCAGCTGTTTAAAGAAGCTAACCAACCACCGCTGGTATCGTGACCAAACTGTTTCTAGGTTTATATCCAGAGAGGTAGAGATATTTTACACATCCAAACGTCGGCACTTTTATTCAAGCCAAAATGTATAGAAAGTGGATAAGAAATGTGGGGCTCCAACCGTTTGTTGTGACAGATTCCTGCTCGTCCTGCATCGGATCAGTTTGGTTCAGTGGAATCAAACGATGGCCAGTAATGGCGCCGCAGGTTCACGTCACTAGCTGTAGCGGCTAATGGCCGCCGTCCAGTCCAGGAGCAGCGACGGTCACTCTGCTGCCCAACTGTCCTCTCTTGTATGAAGTGCTCCAGTTTCTGAGCGCTCGGTAAAATCAGCTAGTAAAAGGCAACTACATTATTGTGATAATACTTCACAGAAAATGTTGGTGGATTTTGTAATTGTTTTCAACTGTAGGCAAGCATTGAGCAAATCTACAGACTCATTCCATAAATGAGAATATGTTAATAATTGCATCACCAAGGCAAAGACATTTTAGATTAACTAGAACATTTGTGAAGAAGTTCAAAGCCAAAGTCAAACCAGGGTTCTGATGCTAAAGATTAGCATCAATGCTAGGCTTAGCTAAAATAATATTAATAGCATGTGGAACATCTGAAGCATGTTGACCAGTGTGGACTTACTCCATTCAGTAGGTTTAAACTAGTGTGTAAGCTAAAATGAGCCAAAATGCTAATGTTAGCCTAAATGCTGTCACTAGCATGTTGTCTATCATTGACTTTCTCCATTCAGTGTGCTAAACATGGCTAATACATACAAGCTAGCTAAATGCTTATTTTGCGTTGCTTTGCTCCACAGGCAGGTCACTAGAGAGGAAGTGCACCGCTAATGTTTGTGCTAACGTGCAGGACTGTAGGTGCTTCCATGCATTGCTATGGCAGCTGATGTTATAACGTCTTTATAACTCTTAGTATGTTTAAAAGCTGCTAAAAGGTTTCATTTTCAAAAGGTGCTATTAAACTGACGAGCCGGATCAGGTTCAGTGAGTCAGACTGAATGATATTCACATTTTGTATTCGTAGCACAAAAAGGCCTTCAGTCACAGAACCGCACTGCATCAGAGCCTTTGCTCTGAGGCTTCTGATCCGATCGGGTCGGTTCTGCCTCTATTTTCAGCTGCTCTATTTAAAGCTGCAGAGATGTTGGACATCGACCCGGCCCGGTTCCGGTTCTGTTCTGCTGGCTGATATGAAGAGTTCTGCAGAGTTTGGTTTTTACTCTGAATGTTACTTATTGGAACCAGAACCAGAACCAGAACTTCTGGCCATTTCTCCAACATTTAGAGAAAAAACCCAGACTTCAGACTTTCTGCTAAAAACCTGCAGGAGGAAGATGATGATGAAGAGGAGCGGTGTCTGGACTGGAGCATCTTCTCCAGAGGAGGAAAACACGGAACAACCATCCTTCCTCCTGCAACTTTCATCATCACTCCATCAATTAAACATGGCTGCCGGTCACAGAGGAAGAGGAGGAGGATGAAGGTTTTAGCAGCTCTGTGATCCAGAATGTTTTGGTGAGGAAAGACGAACTGAGCTGCTGACCCGCCGGGTCGATACCGCTGTCCTTGGGAGGAAGAGGAACAAAGCTCTTCATCTCTCCATCTCTGACCTGCAGTCAGGTCCCACATCATGATGATGCCACCACCGAGCTGCAGCGGGTTCTGGTCAGACCTGTAGCTGCTTCCTGCCGGTCGTCATGGGAACGTTCTCGGATCCTGCCGGGACCTTCCTGCTCTCCTCTAAACTAATTTCCATTGGCCGCCTGTCCCTCTATTAGATTGTGATTGGCTGCTGCAGATCCCATCAGTCTGACTCAGCACTAATGGATTCCTATCTCGTCCAATCAGAAAGCAGCTTTCTCCTCTGCTGTCCAACTCCATTTTTCAGCTTCCAGGAATCAGAAAATGATGCTTCAGCTCAGAGTTTGGTCCCGAGCGTCTTCCTGTCTCTGTCTCTGGGTGATTTAACCCGGACCAGGACGCTTCCCGTCCCAGGGCCGACCCGGTTCTCCTCCTCAGGCCTCCTGGCTGAGGCTTTGCTCAGTGACCAACCTGACCCTCGTGCAGAACCGAACCAGCAGGTTCTGCTCTCGTTTCAGGCGGTTTCCGGGTGAAATGAAGCTCAGAGGGACGGATCGATGCTCTCCTTCAGTCGACTCCAGATTTACTCAGATCAGATCTTCCAAACGTCCCGTCTTTCTTCTTCCTGTCCCTCATGACCTCCTCTCCTTCTCCTGTTTCCTCCTCCCAGCCTCTGGCTCGGTGTCAAAGCTCCACTCTGGGAGTGGAGCTTTGGCTCCAGCAGCGCCACATAATGACCGCTGGAAAAGAGATGGAGAGAAATGCAGAGACTGAGTGCAGAGAGCAGGAAGCAGTGAGGAGAGAAACACAATCTAAACTTCCTAATGTCTCCCTTCAGTAAGCAGCTACAAGCTCCTAATGCTGCCATCCATTATTAAACATTAGGAGCTGCAGCCTCACACACACACACACACACCCACCCACACACACACACACACACACACACCCACACACACACACTAACTGGTTTAATTACTTCTCTGCGGCCAAGACTTCAGGAAGCAGCGCTTTACTGACCTCTGCTGGTGGGAAGGTGACCCTGCAGCTGAACTCACAGCAGATCCAATCAGAAACTCCAGACTTAGAATTATCGTTTCTGCTCAAAAACAATAATAATATCTGCACATTTTAATCATTCTGGGCAGAACCTTTGTATTTGTTTGTTTCTGGTACGGCTGTAAATCTGACACACAGCTTCATCGCTAATGCTAGCAATGAAGCCGCTTCTCTGGGTTTATCCGATTGGACGTTGGAAAACACGGATGTTGAGTTCATGTTGTGCTAAAAACAGTTAGCCTACCAGACAAGTTATGCTAGCCCAAAAAAGCATCTCCATGCTAACATGTAGCAGCTAAACCTGAAGCCTCAGAACCGGCCGGCTGCTGGCTGGTTTGAACCAGGAAGTAAACAGTGAGAGGTGAACAGAACAGGAAGTGAGGTCAGAACCTGGAGATCAAACAGTTTCTAGTTTAAAGTCTGGAGGTCCAGACCCGGCTGCTCGGCGTGGCGCCGGGCTCAGGAAGAACTCTGGGTCCAAAGCTGAGAGAGGAGATTTATTGCTAATCCAGTCTGGTCTGATCAATCGGTCTGATCTGATCAATCGGTCTGATCTGATCAATCGGTCTGATCTGATCAATCGGTCTGATCTGATCAATCGGTCTGGTCCCTCCAGCATCTTTCTGAGCTGCTGCTTCTCTCTGCAGATACGGTGACATGGTTCCTAACACGATCGCAGGGAAGATCTTCGGCTCCATCTGCTCCCTGAGCGGCGTTCTGGTCATCGCGCTGCCCGTCCCGGTCATCGTGTCTAACTTCAGCCGGATCTACCACCAGAACCAGAGAGCCGACAAGATGAGAGCGCAGCAGGTCAGAAGACTGTCTGACCTCATCCCTGTAGCTCCGCCCACAGGAAGCAGGGCCTCATGCAGTAGTGTAGTTTTCAGAATCGTACAACTGAGAATGAATTTTGTGTGTGTGTGTGTGTGTGTGTGTGTGTGTGTGTGTGTGTGTGTGTGTGTGTGTGTGTGTGTGTGTGTGTGTGTGTGTGACGCTGATGTTTTCCTTCTTCTGTTCATAGAAAGTCCGTTTGGCTCGAATCCGCATGGCGAAGAAAGGAACTTCAAACGCCTTCCTGCAGTACAAAGAGGACCACACTCTGGGAGTGAGACACACACATACACACACACACCAACACACACACACCGACAGACAGACAACTTTGCAGCATACTGCAGGATGAATGAATGAATATCAGACATGGAGGTCATCAGGAGATCGTCCTTCCAGCAGATCTTCAACTTCCAGCTTTGGTTCTGGACCTCTGCCTCCCTCACCATGATGGAGGAAACAACTGTCTCCATGACAACAGCTGGAGGCTGACCTGCAAGCCCACAATATGCTTCACTGGGAAAACTGATAACCGATAACTGATTGTTCCAGGTTGTGAGGACTGACAGGTTTCTGTCGTGTTTTCAGGACCGGAACAGCGACAGCACGGCTCTGTGTGTGAAGAACAGATCCGCCTTTGAGCATCAGCACAACCACCTGCTTCACTGTCTGGAAAAAACTACGGTGAGGCAGGAACCACAGGAACTACAGGAACCACAGGAACTACAGGAACCACAGGAACTACAGGAACCACAGGAACCATGCCCTCTGTGGTTCCTCCTGATTATAGCTGCTCTTCATCGTAAACACAAACCACACAAGAACAAAAAAATGAGACACGATACCATGAGAGCAGGATGGAGCTAATAGAGCTAATGAAGCTAATAGAGCTAATGGAGCTAATGAAGCTAATAAAGCTAATTAAACTTATGGAGTTAATAAAGCTAATAGAGTTAATAAAGCTAATGGAGCTAATTAAGCTAATGGAGTTAATGGAGTTAATGAAGCTAATAGAGCTAATGGAGTTAATGGAGCTAATAGAGCTAATGAAGCTAATACAGTTAATGGAGCTAATAAAGCTAATTAAACTAATGGAGTTAATAAAGCTAATAGAGTTAATAAAGCTAATGGAGCTAATTAAACTAATGGAGTTAATAAAGCTAATAGAGTTAATAAAGCTAATGGAGCTAATTAAGCTAATGGAGTTAATGAAGCTAATAGAGCTAATGGAGTTAAGGGAGCTAATAGAGCTAATGAAGCTAATAGAGCTATTGAAGCTAATAGAGCTAATGAAGCTAAGCAGTAGACAGGTGAACTCTTGGTTTGACTCCTCCATGGTGGTCAGAAGGTTGATTGGTATCTTCCTCCATCTTGTCCTCACAGAACCACGAGTTCACCGATGAGATGACCTACAGCGAGCTCTGCATGACCGAGTCGGTGGGCTTCCGGACCAGCCGCAGCACCTCTCTGTCCAGTCAGCAGGGGGCACAGAACAACTCCACAGGCTGCTGCCCCCGCCGGGCCCGCAGAAGAGCCGCCATGCGACTGGCCAACTCCACGGTGTCCGTGAGCCGGGGCAGCGTCCAGGAGCTGGACACCCTGCAGTTTAAGACCACCTCCATACCGCCACAAACGTAAGTGATCGCCCCTCTGCCAAACACACAACCGACGCAGAAATGAGCCAAATCAGGGTCTCTTAGAGAGAATGTAGAGGTCCTGGAGCAGAGCCCTGAGGTTCCCTGGGCTTGGCTGGAGAGGCGTGACTGCAGGTCTGATCAGACCAGGGGTTCCTCAGGGATGAGTGTCAGTGTGTCGTGTGTTCTGCAGAGACTGGTTGGCCTCTGATCCGCTCTCTTCTCACGGTGGAATGGTCCAGCAGCCAATGAATTCTGGAGCCTATTGTTGTATTTCAAGGTGATTCTCTCTGAATCAGGCTCAGAAATTTCCATCTATACCTGGCAGACATCAACAAACCTCTGGCACCATTCAGGCTGGATGTCTGACCTCCTCATAACCACATAGACTTCATGTAGACTGCTTGGTTTCTGCCACTGACCCGGGTTTTACCCACAGTCCACACATTTCCACAGGCTGGAGGCTGGAACATGAAGTTGTCCTGATTTATCCAGTGAAACCAGTTTGAACTCTGATCTGGTGATGGACTGAAGTCTGCGGCAGGAAACCAACCAGCTCAATGGGAAGGTTGGTCCGACATCAGGAGGAGGCCAGAGGTCTGCTGATGGCTTTTGGAACATGGCGGTCGTCTTCTCCTCCAGCAGAGCTAGCAGTTAGCTATCAGGGTAGCACCTTGACCAGAACCACATGGTTCAGGAAGCCAGACAGATCCTGATGCCAATCTCCGTGTCTCTCCCCAGTCGATCCAGCCTCAACGCCCAGCCGGACAACCTCAAGCTGAACTGTGGTGATCAGGACTTCACCGCCGCCATCATCAGCATTCCCACTCCGCCTGCCAACACGCCGGACGAGAGTCTGCCTCCGACGCCTACGCCCGTCCCCGGCATCCTGCGGAACACCCGAGCCACCGCCTACACCCACGAAACCGTCAAGATCTCCTCCTTATAACCTCTGACCCCTGCTCCCCCAGACTTCCACCCTCCCACTCTGAACCTCTGAACTTCTGGTTCTGATCCGTGGCCCGGGATCATCCTTGGAGCTGCAGGAAGACCAGATGAGCATGAAGCTGAAGCTGCAGAACCTTTAGATTTTATTCTCCTGGGAACGTTCAGGAATCAGAACATTGATCCGGTCCAACACCCCCGACACGGACCATCCCTCCTGGACCGGATCATCCTGGACCGGATCATACTTGATCGGTTAAACCAGCTGGTCCAGCAGTTTCTTTCTTTGGGTTTGGTTCTGTTTAAACGGGTCGGATGGAAAGCGGCGCCGTCTAGAAATGAATCTTGTTGGAGTGACTGAACTCGGGTTTTTGGGTCAAGCTAGAAGCTCAGTGTTTTGGCCCTGTTTTCAGTGAGAACCGGGTTTGTTGTGGGATTGAATCCAGGATCCAAAGACAGAATCTTCAGGATTAACAATGTGGGTTTGGATCACTTGGTTCTGAAGAATGGAAGCACTGGTGATGGAACCGACAGCCCAAACCGGACCGGACTGATTCTCTCCTCCTGCAACTGAACCTTTGGACTGCTGCATGCAGGTTCTGATCCAAACTGCTCTGGTTCTGCTTGTTTGATGCGGACCAAGAACCTTTTACTCTTTAAAATATGCAACGTTTCTCTGATGAGGAAACCAGAACCGGGAGCTGAACAGAACTCCAGCAGAACCGCAGAGCGAACGGCTTTCATCTATCATGTGACAGGAAGACTTCAGGAGGAAGTACCTGAAGGTTCCCCAGCTGGAGGTTCCGATGATCCGGTTGACGTGCATCTTCCTGTCAGACGGTCCATACAGAACCAGAACCAGAACCAGCTGATTCCACCAGAGTCACATGACCAACCAGCTGGTTCTGATCAGTTCTAGTCCTTTGGTAGGTTCTGGTTCTGTTTGGTTTCTGGTCCAAATGAAGCAGTCAGAGGCTCCAGCTGAAGAGTTCTGGACAAACCGAGGACCAGGTTCAACTGATGACCCAGTAGAACCGCTCAGCAGCTGGAGGTTCTAGTCTAACTTGTCCAACTGGACGTGACCTTTGACCTTCCCAGCTGATGACAGGCGCTCACCATTAGCTGAGTTGTTGGAAGGCGTCCCGGTCCAGATGGTTCTGTTTCAGTACCTTCAGTTTGTTCTGGATCTGTGACTTTCTGGTCCGGGCCCAACTGGTATCATGGTTCTGGTTCATCTTGAAACTCCGGTGGCCTGGAGTCCCGGGTCGGAGTCGATCCGGCGGGTCGGAGTGACGCTGCTTGTTCCTCCTGCTTCCTGCTGCTGTCTCCAAACTGGCCACTAGGTGGTAGAACTGAACAACATGGATCCTTTAGCCGCTGCAGTTGAACTGGTGTTTGTCCTTTTTGGCCCGGTTCTGAAGTCCAACACCAAACTTTTCTAACAATCTTACATAAATGTAACAACATAAAGACAAACAAACATGATCAAAATTTCTGCTATTTGGAGGAAAAGATGAAACATATTTCCTGCTCCGCCTTTCCGTCTCCGTCTGAGGAGCAGGAAGCAGGACAGGAAACAGGAAGTAGCATGTTGAACCGGCTGGGAGAACCTGAAGGCACGCTTTCTCCAGCAGAGCAAACTGAATGCTGTAACATATTTTGTATCATAAATGCTCCAACCAAAACAGAGACAATTAGATGGAGGAGTCAGGGAGCCGCTGGTGATCAGGGAGCCGCTGGTGATCCTCCTGCATGAGCCTCGTAGATGTAGCTCCGCTCATCATCTATCTACCCAACAAACAAACCGAGGACAGAAGAAGAAGAAGAAGAAGAGCTCTTCTTTTGTCCTTATGCATGATGATGTTGGTTCTGTTAATTTTCTTCCTTCTTTCTTTCCTACTTTCCTTCCGTCCTTCTGTCTTTCCTTCCTTCCATCCTTTCTTCTTTCCTTCCTTCCTGTGGATTTTTTCTCCACTGAGGAGAAATCAAGCAGATTATATCAGAGTTCCTGATTTCAGATTCATTCAGGCATGCTCCTCCAGTGTGTGTGTGTGTGTGTGTGTGTGTGCGTGTGTGTGCGTGTGTGTGGGCGTGCGTGTGTGTGTGTGTGGTGAGCAGTCACTACTATGCATGGATACCGTTGTAGGTATTTTAGCTGTTTTCTCCTGCGTTGCCGCGGCGACAGACAGGAAACACTCCAGAAGGTTTTTCTTCTTCTGCAGCTTCCAGACGAAATGACGTGTCAACACGAGCAACGGTCAACAGGCAACTAATGCAACAAAATTCAGTTCAGTTCTAAGCTGTGGATAATTGATTTCCTTTCTTGCCCCAAATGAAAGTTATTTTTGTAATTTGTATTATTGTTGCTGCAGCAGCTGGAAGGTTTTGGGTTTGAATCCCGGCCTGCAGGTTGCTTGTTCTCCTCCCACAGACCAGAAACACGACTGTCAGGCCGACCCCGGACTTCTGACCTCTGACCTCAGTGGCACCTATAAATGGCTGACTGAAGGCATTTACAGGAAAATAATACAAAATTCTGAAATAAATCAAATATTCAAAATGGAATTTTTATTGCAATGTAATAAAAATATTCATTTCTGCCACACGTCTTAAAGTTGATAACAGAACGACTGATTTTACAAACATTTTTGTTGCATTTGTTGGAATGAATCTATTGAACTTTTTCTCTGAATCTGCATGGAGAAAAATAAACTTGTTGAAAATAAATAAGCTAAAAAATTATAATAAAATAAATCATCAAATATTGCATCCAAAAAATTTAAAAAAATCAATAAGGTTCCCAACTCATTTGATTATACACCATAACTAATATTTGTTTATTAGTTTCAGCAGTACTACTTTCACATTATTCTGTATTCTTTTCATTTTTCTTTATGGGAAAAATGTTTTATTGTAAAACATTTTTATTTTCTCCACAATAAAACTGTTGAATTATTAGGGAGAAAATGAACCAATGTATCACTAAAACAGTGACAAAATAAGTAAAAATTATTATATGAATTCCAATACATAAAAACTTTGAAAAGGTTTTGATATATTCATTTTGAAAAAATAAAATAATGTAATGTGACAGTAAATTTAGAAATCATTAAATGAATAGGCAAAATAAAAATGTTTTTAATAAAATCATGAAAGAAAAAAAGGAAATGGAAAATTAAATGACTGATATGTTAAATTAATACAGCTGAAAATGATGAACAGATATTAATTATTGTTTCTCTGTATTATCAATATTGAGTTTTGTGTTCAATATTTGGCAGATGAATTAATTTATCTACTAATTTATTGATACCTGTGTTTATTGGAGGTTCAGTCAGGATCAGTTCATCCTGGAGATTTGACCTTTGACCTGACCGGCCGACAGACCATGATGATGATGATGACGCAGTGAGGGAGGAAACAGCATTAAAGCACACAGGTGTATAATCCATTCCACTAATAAAGAGCAACAGAAACTGAAGAAAATGTCTGCCGCACTTCTTTCAGCCTCAAACTCAACACCTCCCTCTGCTGGTCACAGTGTAAACAACACGGACTTCCTGTTTGCTTCAAGTCCACCTCGCTGCAGCAAACAGAATGGGGCGGGGACGGACAACTGTCAGTCTCATACCTTATATGGAAATGGGACTATTTCATTCCGGAAATGAAGGGGGCGCTAGTGACACTATTTCCTGTACCGATCGTGTTATAATAATTATACTAATAATAACGTATTTTATTTGCCAACGCCTTTTAAAACACCCAAGAACACTTTCAACATTAAAAATACAAATTAAATAGTAAAAAAATGGCTACAAAACGTGATATGTCACGTGGTATGTCTGTCACGTGGTAAGTCACTTTTTTATTTCCAAATCTTTATTAAACCTTTATTTAAAATGATATTAGTAACAAACAATCTAGAATAAGCAACAATAAGGAAACATTATGGAGATGTATTTATCTATCCTTACACCCAATCTATCTCAAACAAAAGTAATAAAACATGAATCAAATCAATATCTTGGAGACAAATGTACATTACATTAAGAGCACATTTATCCATCCATTAATTATCATGAATTATCCCTATAGTCGGGTCATGAGGGCTGCTGACCCTGGACAGATCGCCTGTCCATCGCAGATTAAGAAAACAGATATAAACAAATGAAGTTCAAATAATATATTTTGATGTTGTGAATGGTACTCTTAAAATAAATAAGTTAATATCTAAAATATAATAGCCTCTGGCTTATTAAATAAGAACTAGATGGAAAAGAGGTTTGGTCTGTAAAACATTTAGTCAACAATTTTGGCCAACTTAGTACGTCCATTCACAGAGCACTTTTGTTGTTTATTTGCCAAATATTTTTCTTATTATTCACATTATGAATATAATTTACAAACAAACCAAAAGACTTCTGAACTTCTAACAAGTGCCATTCAGAAAACTAGAATATTTTTGGTTGCAGGTGACCTGGCTCAGCTGTTATCATTGTTTACCATAATGTCTCATTGGAAACTTTTGCTATAAGGACTCCAGTTCAACCAGTAAACTGACTGGTGTCCCACTATTCCATTTATAAATTCCATATCAATTCTACCAATTGCAATCGATTCATAAAATAAAGACCTTAAATATCCAATTGTTGCAAAACCCAAAGAGATTAATTAAAACTTTAAATGTAGCTTCAACCTGGAAAGACTCACACAGAGAGAAAGTTTTAGAAAGTTTATTTGACAAGAAATAATCTTTGGGGCTCGGACCCCGGCAGTAGACACTGCGCTGGTAACTGCCAGAGAGAATGATCTTTTTTCTATATGAAAACCTTTTTGAATAACGTCACTGGTTACATAAATTAAACCAGTGTGTAATTTCTAACTATAACTGTCTTCATCTCACCTGCTCAGCCAATCACCTGATCAGGTGTCTCCATCCCAGCCTAACGGCGCCGGGCTCATCTCTCTTCATAAAGTCAGGATACCTTTAATCTTATGAATCTTAATCTTACACTAGAAAACTGGTAAGTATGTGAAAAATGTTTTATATTTTTCAAGTGTAGTTATACATACCAATATGTTGAACCATAGCAGTTTGTGCTAAATGGTTCTGTAGCTTGTATGAGCAAAGGGAACAGCAATATTTATGTTCATGTTGCAAATAGATACGTGGATCTGTATAATGAAAATAAAAAACAGTTTGAGAATAAAATACATTTCTCAATTATACATGTTATCTACTTTTCTATTTTTATCTAATGGTGCCCTGCGGGATAATAATTAGCTATGCTACATGCTAAAATTAGCCTTGCCCTTTATTAATTAAGAATTTATCTAGTTTACAGCTGTTAATTGTATTTTCTACCTAATCTAGAAAAGCGTATTGATTTACTATGTGAAAAAATTTAAGAAGGTAAAAATACCTTTTGTTGACTTTGTGAGTTTTGCATTGTTGATCGTGAGCCGAACATCAGTGGAAGAACCTTTCTTTCTTCTTCCTTTCCTCTTAACCCGCGTCTTAAGGTATTTATACTAGTGATTATGAAAATAGCGCCCCCTTCATTTCCGGAATGCAATAGTCCCATTTCCAAATAAGGTATGGGACTGACGGAAAGGTCCGTCCCCGCCCCTTTCTGTTTGCTGCAGCGAGGTCCTTCTCGTTTGCTTAGCGGAGCAGGATAGCCTGACGAGATGCTGCCATCTAGCGGTCAGAGTGTGAAACTGCCGCATCAGTCCCAACTTTATCTTCTTGTTTTAAAAGATGATTTTATTATTAAGGCGACAACCATCACACAGTGAGACAGAGAAGCTGCTTTTATAGCTTTGGCAAATTCACCCGTCATACCAAGTAAAGGGTTGATCAGAACAACAAGAAACAAACATTATTTACATAAAACAATAAATGTTACCAAAAAATATTTACATGCATGCAAATTATTACAACTAAACTAATTTAAGGTCAATCAAAACATAAGTGTAACTCCTTAGAGCTTTTTGCTGCTGAGGAAAATGTAAAAACTCAAATTAAACCCAGAGAAGTTCATCAGAATCAAAGTGACAGGAAGGCCGGCCTGTCTGCCGGAAATGAACAGCCGCCTCATGGCCGCTCTCCTTATTGGCGCTGACGAGATTCAGGGCGGCCATCTTGGAGAGGTCGACCGCTCCGCTCAGCGTTATGTTTGACGGGCGCAGTGACGTATCAGCGCATTTAATCGATCATAACTCGCTTTTCTGTTTTACTGGAAACCCGATTCAAACAGCTATCAAAGCAACATTTACAAAGAATTATATTTTTTGAAGTATTTTTGATTTGTATTGATACATGGTTCAGCATATTTAAATATTCTTAGCGTGGAAAACAGAATAGATTAAGAATAGAATATTCTGATACTGATGAGCATTTTACAAAGCACACAACCAGTCATAAGTTTTTATACAGTTTTAATATATTAGTAATAACCCTATCCCGAACCCTATACATATTTATAGAAATATACAAACACAAATAAATAATGATTAATACTGAAAAACATATACTAGGCTATACATGTTTATATGCACATGAATGCATATATATATATATATATATGGATAGTGGATATCCATAGTAGTGGATAAACAACAGAGGAAAGCCGTTGTGATAGATGTAGCAATACCAAGCGACTGCAACATCAGGAAAAAGAAGCACGAGAAACTAGAGAAATACCAGGGCCTCAGGGAGGAACTGGAGAGGGCCTGGAAGGTGAAGACCACAGTGGTGCCTGTGGTCATCGGGGCCCTCGGGGCAGTCACCCCCAAACTGGACCAATGGCTACAACAGATCCCAGGAACAACATCAGACATCTCAGTCCAGAAATGTGCAGTCCTTGGCACAGCCAAGATACTGCGCAGAACCCTCAAGCTCCCAGGCCTCTGGTAGAGGACCCGAGCTCAGAGGATAAGAACCACCCGCGGTGGGTGAGAAGGGAATTTTTATATATATGTTAGAATATGTTGTCATCTTAACTTATCTTTGAGTTATTTTGTGTTATGTGTTCATGTTTTCTAATTTACTTTGAAAGGTACCGTGGCAAGTTCTGTATCCTGTCACTTTCTGTTTATGTGCATGTTGTACTGCTGTTGTCCACTGGGGGCAGTGAGAGCGAGTTCTTGTGTATAGGCAGCACTGTTCTAACCAATGGAAGTGAAGAAGTTTATAACCTGAACGTTAGCAATAAAGCGAACGCAGCTATCTAACGAAAAGAAGTGTGTTTCATTCCAAATATGAGTATTGAACAAGAAAACGCAACAGGTTATGGGCCCAGGCACCGGACGGGAGGACAATGGGACAGACTAGCTTTCAACGGAGACGAAAACAACCAGGAACTTTGGGAGGTAAAGTTCCTCGCCAGACACCATCCTATCTACCGCGGACCCAGAGGAAGAGAAAAACGCGGAATGTTACGCGGAACTAATCCAGGTCCTCGATGATAAGAGCCAGTCGTTGGTGATGAGAGATGCCGCCGACGATGGGAAGAAAGCTCTGCAGATATTAGCGGCCATGGCGCCAGCCAGACTAAGCCCAGGATCATCGCCCTTTACACGGAGCTCACGTCCCTATTAAAGGAACCCGGCGAGACGGTGACAGACTGTTTTACGTGCTGAAAAAGCAATAACGTCTCTGAGAAATGCAAAAGAGGTTATTTGACGGAGTAATAATAGCAATGACTCTGAAGGGACTCCCAGAATCATACAAGTCTTTGGCTATTCACACAACACAGAGCGGTGAAGATTTGAGAGACAGAAAAGTTTGAAAGCAAACCGAAGTCAGATAATGTAATGAAAGTGGACATGACGACAGTAAACTGCTACAACTGTGGACAGCGCGGGCACATGGCTGCCGCCAAAAGACCGAACATAAATCCAGTTTCAATCAGTTTTTTTGCACCAAAGAGTAAAGAATAAACACTGAGTTTCTTTATAGATTTAAAATTTTAAATTGACATTTGAGACTGTATACAAAACAAACCAGCAAATATTGCAGTAAGCATATTGCAAGGGAATGCAAAAGAAAAACATTTTCCCCATGTCCCCTACAGGACTCCGTAAATATTAGCTGGTATTTCGCCGGTGGGCATAAATACAGAATAGTAATATTCTATTCACAAAATATAAACGGTAATATGTTCACCGTTATCTCCCGACCCCTCAGGTCATCGATCTGAAAATAAACTAAACAACATAATATCAATAATCATTTATTAGTCACGGAACCTCTGGTCTGCAGGCTGCGGTCATAAAGTTTTGGTCCTGCTCTTTACTCTCATTTTCTGACTGTTTAGTGCAGGAAACCAGGGGTGGAAATTAGCACCCCCCACTGGCCAAATACGGGTAAAAGTATGAAGTGGCGTGTAAATTGGAGCAACGCACCGCCACTGTGGCAGGTTGACAATTTGAACACACAAAAAAAGCTGCATTCAGTTTGAACTTCTGTCCAGCGGAGGACTGACCGTCTGGAGTCCAGACTGATGTACATAATGTCCATATCTGGCGGCCCTACGCTGTCATAATTTAACAAGAAAATTATATTAAATCTAATTTTTATCGACCGCGACAGTCTATTGGTTGATTTTATTGACAGACATTGGGCTTATCCAATGAAATCCCTCAGTCCTCCTTGGCCCGCCCCTCCCCTCTAAGGTTATAAATGGCGCCATTTCAGCTAACGGTTAGCTGCTAGCCGGAGTCCGAGAAAATGAGCGGATACGAGACGGGCGGGTCAGAAAAACAACGACAAAAGCTAAAAAGCGCATAAACCCATTCAGAAAAATGTGTCAAACTAACCGATATGTTAATTACCACTAACTTCTACCGCTGGAGGAGATTCAGTAGCGGACAAGGAGTTAGCGATTCAGGGACTTTATTATCGTGGAGGAGGATGATGATGGGAGAGACGTGACCAGAGACAGATTGAGGAAGAGTTCAGGTTAGCTGCTGCTGCCTGGGAAGGAGTGGACATGTTCATAAAGAAAAGGTTTTCAACCGCAGTGAAGTTAGTTTCAAGTTGGATATTCGATATTCGAGCTCCGCGGAGTAAGCGGCGTTTAGCTCAAGGTTGATCCGATTTATGAACGCTACTGTCGGCCAGCGGTTCTCCACCGCTCCCGGCCCGAGCTCCGCGGAGTAACCGACGTTTAGCTGAAAGTTGATCCGATTTCGGAACGCTACTCTCGGCCAGCGGTTCTCCACCGCTCCCGGCCGCAGCGCCCGAAGGTTCACTTAGGGACTATCAACAAATTACTGAACCTAACATTCCTGTCAAAGAAATATAATGTTTTCTTCAATAGCTTCCAGGTCATGTGACCTATTGATTCAAAATCACTTTGAACTTGTTCTACCAGTCTGTATAGATGAGGCACAGTCATTTGTTTTCCATTTTTAGCCATTTTCCATTTTTTAGGAATTTTTTTCTTCAAAATTGAGTGTTTTTCTTCAATAGCTTCCAGGTCATGTGACCTATTGACTCAAAATCACTTTGAACTTGTTCTAATAGTCCCTTTAGATGAGGCACAGACATTTGTTTTCCATTTTAAATCATTTTCAATTTTTAATTAATTTTTTTTACTCTTTTAAGCCTCGATCACGGGTCTTTGTCCCAAAAGCTTGTGTAACAGCCTTCATAATATGGGCAGAGCACAGGTGCAATACTGTGAACTTTTTCATTTCAACTTTATGTTCATGCACAATCTCAAACGCTCTGTCTAGGTACTTTGAAATATCCTCCTTGTTAAAGGCTAGTAGCACACTATTAATGAGAGCCCAGCTGTAGTCGGTTTCTATCTGTGCTATTTTGATTTTGGTAGTGTGGGTCAGTTTTCTGTTAAATTCCATCAACCAGTGTGAAATGGAAGGAACAGTATGGCTGTTGGTCAGTAGCTCAGTTATGGGCAAAGGAGGTTTGTCCTTGCCCATCCCTGGCAAAACCATAGCGTAATACAGAATTTTTTTTTCCTGACCAGGTATTTTTTGTACAACACTCCCTGTGGCATCAAGATGGAGGGTAACAGGTGATGAATTTCTTAGATGGTGGGCCAATATCTGTAATCCGGTGTCTGTTTGTAAATGCACTGCAAAAGGGTCAATGTGAAGTTGTTGGAAATATCCCTTGGAGTTTGAATTAATGCTTGTTTCTTTAATCAGTTTTTGTGTTAACATGAGCTCAAGTATTATGTCATCATGGAGTCTTGTACTCTTCTTTAATTCTGATGAAATTTTTCTTAAAACATCTTTAGTGAGGCTTTTCGTAATGTTCCCCGCTGTGATTTCTTGGATTGGTGTCTGCCTCAACTTTGAATAGTAGTATTTACTCACACCATCTGCTACAGCTTTGGCTATCTTACCTCTTTTTAAGTATTTTGCTGGTCTGAATCTCCATTCTTTTTTACGGTGTGTCACCGAACCAAGCCGTTTCACAATAAAAGAGATTTCGCTGTCAAATGGTTTAGGGATGTTCTTCTTTCTAAAAGTATAAATTGCATTGCATCCATTAAAGGTGCATTTGGCACGAGCAATAAAAAATGGACACTTTTTTTTACGGCTGCTGCTGAGTTTCAT
Organism: Xiphophorus maculatus; assembly: GCF_002775205.1. Taxonomy (NCBI): domain Eukaryota; kingdom Metazoa; phylum Chordata; class Actinopteri; order Cyprinodontiformes; family Poeciliidae; genus Xiphophorus; species Xiphophorus maculatus. The sequence continues at coordinate 31,990,248 of NC_036443.1, read as the reverse complement.
GTGTTGATATTTAAAGGAAAGTGTACAACATGGATTTATTTTGTTGAATTGATCATATAATATCTCAGTCCAAGGGTGACGTAATTGACTGTGGCGATGTTTGGGTTTGATTTTTTTCCATTTTTTTCTTGTTATCTTTATTTTAAAATTACGGGGGCCTGCCTTGCATTGTCTGTAGTCACTTTTGCTGTGTTTATGTTGTTTCCTTTTGTCCTTTTTTGGATTTATTCTAGATGTAGCACATTTCTGGTCATCATTTCCATCCTCTGTTCTTTCATTATTCTGTTCCTCTGTTGTTTCCTCTGTTCTTTCCTCTGTTCTGTCCGCATTCTGAGCCTCTTTTGTTTTCTCCTGTCCTGTCTGTTGTTGTGAATCTGGCTGTTTTTTATTGACTTCTACTTTGTCCTGTGACGGCTCCCTGTCCTCAGTGGTATTTTGTCCTGTGTCTTCAGAGTACGCATCTTGTGCTGTACTACTCTGTGTGTCCAAACATTCATGGGGCTGAACAACTGCCTGGCCTATTCTGTCCCTTTTTTTTCTTTTGAGAGGTTTCTTTGATTTTGGAACTTTTGCATCCTCTGTTATATCGTCATTTTCATCATTATATCCTGTCTGCTGTTCTGACTGTGGTTGTTTAACATGTAATTTAGCTTTTTCCAATGACTGTTCACTGTCCTGAATGGTATTTTGTCCTGTGTAGTAAACAGAATGTTCTTGTCCTGTACTATTCTCTGCTTGATTTTGGGTCCCATTTCCAAACATCGTCATTGGCACATTGCCCTTCTCACTGATTTGGCTACCTAACGAGAAACATATCCAAAATAACACATATTAATTGTACATTTTTATTATATATGTATGTTAAATAAAAATCTTATGAGACCCTAGAAGGATACTGATAGGTGCTCATAAGAGCCCCTAACAGGAAAATTATAACTACTAATAAAAAAATTCACTTTATCATGCACAACAAACACCATGTTTTTCTAAGAGACATATTTTCCTTTTGTGTTTCTTTAATTTATTTATTTAATTTTGAATTAGATGGCTCTCCATCTTTGTGACACAAAAATATGCAAAGAATACTGTAACAACACTGTAACTAGCAAAAAAAAAAAAAGTACCTGTATTAAGCACCTTCGTCCTTATTCCTTTGCGATCTGAAGCCCAAATGACCTTCAACCACTTAAAATATTTTTTATCATTACTTTTAAATAGATAAAAAACAAGAGACAACCATTGGTCATAAGTTGGCACTGCCTCGCTAAACTTCAACGAAATGAAACACTTAATTATGGCATCAATGCCTCCTGCTGTTTCCCAAAGATTTCGATTTTTATCGCTCTGTCCTTTCCTGAAACGGCCCATTTTGACAAGAGCTATGACACGCTTTCTCAGGTGCGCTTCGTTTTCTACTTCTTCTTCTTTGATGATTGTCAAAAAGAAAAACAAGCTTTGGAGCATTAACGCCACCTACTGGTATCGTGTGTGTTTCATGAGGATTTCTCATATATACTTTTTTATATATTATCCATGTGTACTTATACATACTTATAAATGTACATATATAGAGAGCACTTTCACAGCACCTATTGCACCTTATACCTTTAAAAATTACTCTATTTTTAACTACACTTTAAAAATAGATTTGCATCAATAACCATTTTCACACAATAATTTTTAAGTATTTATTTGATATTTCAATAATTACAATTGATCCTTTTGTTCCAGGCTCTGCACAACTGCTCTTTGAAAAGTGAGGTGATTGTCTGGGTTGGGAAGAAAATTGTTAGAGAAAAACAAGCGACAGTAATGCTACGGTTTACTAAAACTAAACTTTGTGTACAGTCTATTAAGTGTAATAAGTGCTAAGTTAGAGTGACTCACCTCTCTTTTCGTTTTCTTTTTCCCTGTTTGTCCAAACACTATTTATATATTACAGGAGAGGCCATGTAAATGTGTGTGGTGAGTTTGTGGTATTTCACAACGGTGCTTATTGCTTAACGGTAATACATAAAATATGAAAAACAAACAGAAATATGTGTGTTTGCATTTTTTTAAATGCATTTATTTAGATGACATAAAATTATAAATTAATGAAAGGTGGTTTGACCCTTCAGAGCAGACACTACTTAAGGCTGCAATTGTACCTTTGGTTTATCTTTATATTGTTCCAGAGATGAATAAACCTTTCCTTTTTCCACCTTAGTCTGTCTCGAACATCAAACAAACAGAAATGCTGTTACGAAAGACCGACTGCAGATGCATACGTGACATAAGCTGGAAACTATAGAATTAAAGTCCTCAATTTCCTGTCTAAACTTTTTTTTTAAATTTATAATTAATTTAGATCGCAAACAAATGTCTGTGCCTCATCTAAAGAGACTATTAGAATTATTTCAAAGTGATTTTGAGTCAATAGGTCACATGACCTGGAAGCTATTGAAGAAAAACCCTCAATTTTGATGAAATAAATTAATTAAAAATTGAAAATGATTTAAAATGGAAAACAAATGACTGTGCCTCATCTAAAGAGACTAGTATAATTATTTCAAAGTGATTTTGAGTCAATAGGTCAAATGACCTGGAAGCTATTGAAGAAAACATTATATTATTTAATATTAAAATTATTGAAAATATTGTATATGACTTTTAAATTTTATAGATGCTATTTTGGCTCATGTAAAAGCATGAATTAGCACTGACAATTAGTTAGTTGGTTACAATTCAAGGCATTTATTAACATTTCTTTGACAGGAATGTTTGGTTCGGTAATTTGTTGATAGTCCCTAAGTGAACCTTCGGGCGCTGCGGCCGGGAGCGGTGAAGAACCGCTGGCCGAGAGTAGCGTTCATAAATCGGATCAACCTTGAGCTAAACGCCGCTTACTCCGCGGAGCTCGAATATCGAATATCCAACTTGAAACTAACTTCACTGCGGTAAAGTACCATGCGGGTATGTGAGGGGGAAGCTAACACTAAGCTAACAGGAAGTCAGAAAAACTCTGGAGTAACACAGGAAGGCTGATGATGATGATGATGATGGCCCGTGGAATTAATAATGAACACGTTCTGAGATATTTTAGTAATAATTGTAGTAAGTAAGGGAAAACAAATAAACCGAAACAGCTATCGATACAATTTAAAAATATTTTAGAAATGACTGGACACATTTTTAATAAATTCTACCGGGGAGGGTTGTTGCCAAAATGTGGAAATGTTCAACATATGATTGCAAGAATGTTAGTGTAGGAGCCATTTCTCCATTATTTTCAGTTAAAGTTTAGAATGTAGATTATTTAGTTTATTTTTTTGTTTTGTAGTTGATTTATAATTAGAATGTTTATTTTATTTCTAAATAAGTTTTTGGTTAGTAATTCACTTAATTAGTTAATTGATTTCAGTTTGGGAAGTGGGTGTGTTTCACAGTATAAATACGTAGAGTTTAGATGAGTCTTGAGGCTTATGGGTGGTCTTATGGTTTTTTACCTGTCTGTCTGTCATCAGTCAGTCAGTTTTATCAGTGAGAACAGGTGCAGGAGTTAGGGTAGGTTTATCTGAAGCCTGTAACTTATTCTTAGCCAAAAAACTGAATAAAGTAAACAAAGAGCTGCATTTTGACTGTTTGACCTTTTGTTGGACTGCGTAAACCAGAACCCATGATGCCCAGTATTGACTGTTTGAGTTTATTTCATTTTGATTTGATCACTTTTGAGATTTGAATTTTTTCGATTTTGGAATTAAGTTTTTGGGACAAATAGTCAATACAGTTAGGATTGTGTAGTTAAAGTTTGTTCAAATGAACTTATTGCACTGCAACCCTGTTAAGGTGTCCATACTTTATGTTAAATTATTCTATATATGTACATCTGAATGGTAAACGTGTTGTCAGTAAATGGGTTTTCATAGAGTTAAGAATAAATCATACATTTTCTATAATTTGCTTGTAGTTGTGGGGTTTGTAATCAAAAGGAAAAAAAACAGTGGCTGGTGAAATGTCTGAGTGGTGTGTAAAAATTTTAATTTCCACCCCTGCAGGAAACTGAAAACTCCACAGGCAGCTGTTTGGACAGCTAAACGGCTCCTGGGGGCCTACCGCAACTTCATTCATAAATGTAAGGAATCATAAAGGTCCAGTCCGCTCAGCTCGTCCTCTGTGAAGTGTTTGGATTACTGGATGGAAAAAGTATTTGGTTGAGGAACTTTGCTTGTGGTATAATCTGGACCGCTCACACTCAGTTTAACAGTAATGACCTCTGACCCCTCTGCAGTCAAATATACGGTTCAAATGTAATCAGTCAGCTAATTTTCAGTTACTTCAACTGTTTGGATTTAACCTTTTGGACAAAAGTAATTCTAACAAACGGATGAGTCAGCATCTAACTAACTTTATATTTCCTGGGGACCGGCGGGCAAGATGGCGGAGAGAGCGGATGCACAGTAATGAGCTCCGGGTAGCGAACTCCCTAAATAAGTAGTTAAACATTATGAAGTCCAGACTAGACACAAAAAAGGAGTACAGTCGTAATTTAATAATAATAATAATAATAACTTAAAGCGTCCAGTGATAACGGGAAAGATAACTACAAGCAAAAGAAAAAAACAACGAGGATAATGGCTAATAGCAAAGCTAACAAGGCTCTGCTAACTCACGACTACTGTATGGACACCGATGCCAAAGGGACTAAAAACGCCCTATCATCACCATGCAAGCCTCCGGTACCACAGAAGAAGACAAAAGGAGACCAGGAGGTTAGTTTAAATGCATCCAATGCCAAGATTTTAGAAGCAGTTGAAAATCTACAGAAAATGATGCTGAACTTTGGAGAAGAAATGAAACGGAACACGCTAACATTGCTAACATTGCTAAAGCGGGGGAGTTCAACAGCGCTGAAATTCAAGATTGTAAAAATACAAACGAAAAGCAGGAAAATGAGATTACATAACTTAAAACCACAAATGCCAAGCTGACAAAGAAGATTGAAGAGATTGAAAGAAAAGCAGCAGAATCAGAGCGCTACAAAAGAAGATGGAATCTGCGCATTAACGGCTTAAAAGAGGAAAAGGAGGAAGACACAAGACAGAAAGTCGCAAATGTTATTAAGCAGATTTTGCCACAATGGAAAGAGAAGATGGACTTCATTCTCGACACTGTACACCGCCTCGGCCCGAACGACACCAACCGCCCACGGCAGATTATTGTCCAGTTTACTGGTCGGATCTTCAGGGATGAACTCTGGAGATCCACTAAGCAACACCCCATCTGCAGGGAGATCCACATCCGGTTCTCCGAGGACCTCAGCACGACTGGCTGTGTGGCCCAAAGTAGAGCAAGCACGGAGAGCTGGGATAAAGGCGGTTCAAAGGCCCATATGCCTTTATCAATGGACAACGAGTTGCTCCTTAACGTCACAATAGATCTACACAACATTTCTGACTCCAGATAATTTGATCAGTTCAGGAGTTTTTGCTGCCTACAGTTCAATTTATTCTCAGGTAAACCTATTCAAATACTGTTCAGCCCTTTATTTTGTTTTTTAAATTTTTTATGTTTAACTTGAAAAGTGAACTTTCGTTAATTTCTATTAATGCAAGGGGCCTAAGAGATTTAACTAAAAGGAAAACTTTCTTTTTATTTTGTAAAGGGAAAAATGCAAATTTAATATTCTTACAGGAAACTCATTCTAAACAAGAAGATAGCATCTTTTGGTCTAAACAATGGGGAGATGAAACTTATTTCTGTCATGGCTCTTCAAGATCAGCAGGGGTCGCTATTCTTCTTAAAAACTTCCAGGGTCAGATAATATCAAGTAAAATGGATGAAAATGGTCACTGGCTATTTCTCACTGTATGTTTGGATAACGTAATTTTTATTTTATTAAATATATATGGTTATAACAATCAAACCCAGAACAAATTATTACTTGAAGAAATAACCCTAAACTTAGATCACCTAAAATCTTTTTATTCAACAAACAATATTATAATTGGTGGGGATCTCAACCTTGTTCATGATGAATTTTTTGATAAATGGATTCTAAACATAACTCAAGTTACCTTAAAATATTTTACAATTTCTGCAGTGAACAAAATCTAGTTGACGTATGGCGACATCTTAATCCCAACTGTAATCAATTTTTATGGTTTGGCTCAAATAGCAAGTCAAGACTTGTTTGTTGGCTTATAACAAATGAATTATTGTCCAATAAAATTAACTCAGACATCTCTGCAGCACCTTTGACTGACCATAGCCTTATTTCTTTACAAATGAAACCTCAAAACTGGAAATCAGGTACAAGTAAATATTGGAAATTTAACTGCAGTCTCCTTAGAAATGATACCTACTGCCAAAAAATCAAAGATTTAATCCAAAATATTAAGGACTCTGAAGAATTAAGTAGCCCTGTCCAAAAATGGGAATTCCTGAAGTACAAGATCAGACAATTTTCTATCTCATTCAGTAAACAAATTAAAAAAGAACTCCAAAAAAAAGAACTAGATATTGTACAACAACTAAATTTATATTGCAATAAGCCCAATCCTTCAATGGAAGACAAAGAAAAAATACGAATCTTCCAACCCAAACTGGATGAAATGTATATCCAGAGAGCCAAAGAGCTTTTATTAGATCAAGAGCAAAATGGATGGAAGAAGGAGAAAAAAACACGGCCTACTTTTGTAATCTGGAAAGAAGAAGAAGACAACAACAAAATTCTATCAAATCCTTAATAATAAATAATGTAGAAACCAACAATGAAAAATTAATATCAATTGAAATTTTTAAATTCTATAACAAATTATATACCTCCAAATTCTCAGAACAAAAATCTCACAACTTTTTAAAACAAATTGAAACATTTATCCCTGAAATAGAGAATGACTACAAAAAAACTTGACAACAAAATTACAATAGAAGAACTTGATAAGGCTGTTAATCGCTTATCAATAAATAAAGCACCGGGTCCAGATGGACTTACAGGAAACTTTTATAAACATTTTTGGGAAGACATAAAAATATCACTGCATCAAGTTTTTACAGAAATTTTTAAAAATTATTTTAAACCTACTTCAATGAATCAAGGAATTATTATATGTATACCCAAACCAGACAAGGACCCTAGATTTATTGAGAATAGAAAACCTATTACACTCAGAAATTCTGATTATAAATTACTAACATACATATTTACCATGCGTCTCCAAACAGGAATCTCAAACATTATTGCAGAATCACAATCTGGCTTCTTAAAAGGAAGGTCAATCCACAACAATATCAGACTGGTGAAGGACCTGATTGAATACAGGGACATGATCCAAGACGACGGCTTTATTCTTTTCCTTGACTTTTATAAAGCCTTTGACTCGGTGGAACATCAATTCTTATTCTCAGTTCTTGAACATTTTGGTTTTGGAGCCAATTTTATTAACTTAATTAGAGGTTTATATCAAAACATTAATAGTTGTGTAATACTACCTGAGGGCACCACAGCCAGATTTAACATTAATGTTGGAATTCCTCAAGGGTGTCCCATCTCCCCATATCTCTTTATTTGGTTGCAGAAATGTTAGCAATCTATCTTAAAAACTGTGTAGTCATTGAGAAATTAGATGTTTTTGGTACAGAATTAATCATTAGCCAGCTAGCAGATGACACCACCGTTTTCTTCAAAAATCACAAGCAGGTTTCAATTGTAATTGATAAAATTAAAAATTTTTCTGAGGCTTCAGGACTAACACTAAATTTAAAAAAATGTGAGCTTATAGCCATTCATGACACTCCCCTAAAAGAAATATCTAGCATTCCAATTAAATCTGAAATTAAATACTTAGGAAATGTTATAACCAAAAACCAAGAATCAACCTGAACTATTGAAAACAAGATCAAAGAATGTAAATCCAAACTTAACTCATGGCTCCAAAGAGACCTCTCTATTTTAGGACGCATTTATTTAACAAAAATGGAAAGTTTATCAAGATTAATTTACTCAACCTGTAGCACTGCTATCCCAAATAGTTTAACTAAAACTATTAACCAAATGAACATGAACTTTATTTGGAGGAACAGGCCACACTACCTACGGAAAAGTCATATGGTGAAACAATTCAAAGATGGCGGTCTGAAAGTATTTGACTTTGAATGTCTTAACGGAACCCTTAAGATTAATTGGTTGAAATCCTGGGTTAAAAATTCTCAGTTATTTTGGTATTGTGTCCCTAATTATGTATTTAACAAAATAGGTGGTTTAAAACTTGATTTCAATATAAATAAATTACCCATTAAACTATCAGAGTTCCATAAACAAGTATTACTATACTGGAAAATGCTCTATGTACATAACTACTCGCCTCACTCCTCTATCATATGGAATAACAGATTCATATTACATCGCAATAAATCCTTATTTTACAAAGATTGGATGGAGAAGAATATTTGGTCTATTATACACTTAATGGATGCTAATGGTTGCCTGTTAAACTACGAACAATTATGTGCACAATATCAATTCTTTCCCCCAAGAGCTGAATTTACCAAATTATTTAATGCCTTTCTGAAACAATTTATTAATCAGGTAAAAAACTTGATAATAAATAATCCGATGACCCCACAATTACCAAATTTATTAATTAATGGAATTTCATTGACTGACCAAAAATTCAATAACCACACAATTAGAAACTGTCTTAACGAAACTCTGTTCCCTGGGAAAATTAATAGAAATAACATTCTTTCCAAGTTTGATAATAAATCAATTGAAACGTTAAGAACTTTTTATTTTAAACTCCTCATACAACCAAAAGCTAAAGAAACACACTTTAAAATTTTAAATTTACCCTTCAAAAGAACTATAAAGAAATGGCTTTAATATCGATGACAATAAGAGCTCATTTTGTGAACGTGATATTGAAACCATAGACCATATCTTCTATGAATGCAACCAAACCAAAACATTCTGGAATTGCTTAGAAAGGTGGATCAGTTTAAAAATCACACTTCCTGAATCTATTTCTAGAGATATGATAACTTTTGGAGTGTTATTAATAAACAAAACTACAGAACTCTGTTGTAACTTAATATTTTGTTTGGCAAAATTCTTTATTCATAAACAAAGAGTGCTGAGATCATCCCCAGTTTTTAACATCTTCTTATCTGAATTCCAGTTATATTTGAAATCTTTGAAATGTATTGAACCGTATGAATCCCTGGCTGAAATATTAATGGAATTGCCCACTGATGTATATTAATCCTAATACATGAATCCCCCTTTGCCTTTTTTTTAATTTTTTTCTTTTCTTACTATTACTTATTGTAATACTAATTTTCTATTATCAATATTACTCTGTCTTCCATTTTAAATATGCCTCTTCTATATGTGCCTTATACAGAATTCCACTACTGTAATTGCCTTATTTGTTTCTGATTAATTTGTTTTAAAAAAAAAGTGTTCATGTAACGTCATGGTGATGTACCGTATGCGTCGGTGACACCTGGCAGACATTTCTGTGTTTGTACTGTTATGTATTTTGTATCTCAATAAAGATCCATTAAAAAAAATACTTTATATTTCCTGTCTGACCAAATAGAAACTCCATTTTAAATTTGTTTCCTGGTTCAAAGGTTAATAAGTGGAGAACTGCTGACCTTAAATCTCCTCTGAGTCCTAAAGCTAAAAAAGTTCATTAAAATCCTCAATAATGTTTTTCCATCCAGGGAATTTTTACCACAAAGATTCAACTTTAACACCAACAGATGAACCTTTTGGGGAAACTTTCAGGTCTGGATCTCAACTAAACTCTTCCTGCCTCACCTCTTAAAAACAGAGGATGTAACATTTGGACCAGAACCAACCTGGTACTGAACAACCTGCTGATCCTGTAAATGTGAAAATAGAAAAACTGACTTTAAAAACCTTCAGAGCCTTAAAACTGATGGAGAACAAGCAGGAAAATCAGCTGATAATGAACTGGATCTTTTTGAGAACTAGTTCCTCTCTGTCTTTTTCTGTTTGATGTCTGACAAATTCTATTTATTTCTATTTTTATTTTACTTTTTTATTGTTATCTTGTAATTTTATGTGTGCCTTAAGCCTATCAGACTTGACTTCATCATGTACGTACCTGCCACGTGATTCTGCACAATCGTTCAAAATGTTTAATTAAAACAAAATGTGTGGGCTCAGTCAAAGTCTCATCAGGGTTCAGGGTTCAGGGACAGAACGGCTCTGGGTCGTAACATCACATGCAAAATGGCGGACTGGTCACTGTTTGGGCCTCCTGCTGCTAAACAGAGCAACAACAAAACAGATCATTTTAAATGTTCACTAAAGGTATTTCTGCTGGAGATATTTGTTTTGTTATGACTTGTTGAATTCAATATAATCTCACATGTTCAGCGAAACAAACATTATTTCAATACTTTTGAAAACTGATTTTATTCTATTTTTTGCAACAGATGAACTTTGCCATATTTCCAAGATGGCAAAAAAGACACATTAAAATGTTGTAATATTCAATTTAATAGTCTGAGATTAGAGACATGATTTTTACCCATAAAATCATCAGTTTTATGCAGATAAAAGTTAATTTGGTATAAAGTGAAGCTAATAACAGATCAAGTTCAGGACAAACATACGGCATATATAAAACATAAAATAAATGTCTGATGCTACATGTGAAAAATAAAAAGACTAATGGAACTAAAATGTCCTTTTTAAAGAAACTATGAATGTTGTGACTTTATGAACCAAAAATGTTACAATAAATTCATCAGTTTTCTGCTCCTCTGGTCTGAGAAGAAAACTTTGGTTTAAAAATCACGATGATAATAAGAACCAAACAGCTTTCTATTCCACTGCCACAAAAAATATATTAATTTCATAATTATGTATAAAGTTTCCCTGTAATGACTTTCTGCAAAAGAAATTCAAAATAAATATAAATTACTGTGTTTTGTGACTGAGATTTTAAGACAATAAACATTTTTAAAATTGTGACTTCATGAATGTTTTTTAAAAGATTTTCAAAAGTGGATATTGTACAATAAATCTATTCCATCTTTACTTTTAATTTAATAAAAATTGTGGTTTTCTAACAGAGATTAGGAGATAAATTATGATATAATTAATAAGTTTTATTCACAAAACTTTTTCCTAAAAATCACCTCCATTTTTAAAGTGAAATCATTTTATTTAAGAGTGCTTAAATAAAATTACAAAAGTCCAATCTTTATAGCAACATGTTAATATCTTAATTTAAGATTTGAAATTTATTTTGCATTTGTGACATTTTGTTTTACTTTCCTCAGTCAGTTTGAGATTATTCTTATTCTTATGATATTTATATTATAAGAAATAATAATATAGCCCTAACCCTATTATATATAAATTATATAAATTTATATACATTTCGTTTATATATTATTTCTTCCTCTCAAAGTTCATCTCGCTGCAGCAAACAGGAAGGGCGGGACGGACCGCTGTCAGTCTCAGACCTGATCATTTGTATTATAAAATAAAATGATCATTTTATTTAAGAGTGGGCAACTCCAGAGTGGACATACTTCCACTCTGGAGTTGCCCAAGGTGAGAGGTGTCAGGCAGGAGTGGCCATACTTGTTGCTCCCCATCTCGGCGCCTGTACGTTGGGGTTTACCCCGGTGAACGAGAGGGTAGCATCCCTCCACCTACGGGTGGGGGGACGGGTTCTGACTGTAGTTTGTGTTTACGGGCCGAACGACAGTTCAGATTACCCACCCTTCTTGGAGTCCTTAGAGGGGGTACTGGAGAGTGCCCCTCCTGGGGACTCCCTTGTTCTGCTGGGGGACTTCAACACTCACGTGGGAAACGACAGTGAGACCTGGAGGGGCGTGGTTGGGAGGAACGGCCCCCCGATCTGAACTCAAGTGCTGTTCTGTTGTTGGACTTCTGTGCTCGCCATGGATTGTCCATAACGAACACCATGTTCAAGCATAAGGGTGTCCATATGTACACTTGGCACCAGGACACCCTAGGCCGCAGTTCGATGATCGACTTTGTCGTCGTTTCATCGGATCTGTGGCCGTATGTCTTGGACACTCGGGTGAAGAGAGGTGCGGAGCTGTCCACTGACCACTACCTGGTGGTGAGTTGGCTCCGGTGGTGGGGGAGGAAGCCGGTCAGACCTGGCGGCCCAAACGTGTTGTGAGGGTCTGCTGGGAACGTCTGGCGGAATCCCCTGTGAGACGGAGCTTTAACTCCCATCTCCAGCAGTTGTTGGCTGACGCGGCTCTGCAATATCACATGGACATCGGGGGCAGTTCCCCTGGATTGGCAGACTGGGGTGGTGGTCCCCCTGTTCAAAAAGGGGGACCGGAGGGTGTGCTCTAATTATAGGGGGGGTCACACTCTAAAGCCTCCCTGGCAAGGTCTATTCAGGGGTCCTGGAGAGGAGGGTCGGTCGGATAGTCGAACCTCAGATTCAGGAAGAGCAGGGTGGTTCTGGTTCTGGTCGTGGAACTCTGGACCAGCTCTACACCCTCAGCAGGGTCCTGGAGGGTTCTGGGAGTTCGCCCAACCGGTCTACATGTGTTTTGTGGACTTGGAGAAGGCGTTCGACCGTGTCCCTCGGGGAGCCCTGTGGGGGGTTCTCCAGGAGTATGGGGTACCGGGCCCTTTGATACGGGCTGTCAGGTCCCTGTATGACCGGTGTCAGAGTCTGGTCCACATTGCTGGCAGTAAGTGGGGCTCGTTTCCGGTGAGAGTTGGACTCCACCAGGGCTGCCCTTTGTCACTGATTCTGTTCATCACTTTCATGGACAGAATCTCTAGACCAGCCAAGGTGTTGAGGGGATCCAGTTTGGTGACCTTAGGATCTCGTCTCTGCTTTTTGCGGATGATGTGGTCCTGTTGGCTTCATCAGGTCATGATCTGCAGCTCTCGCTGGAGCGGTTCGCAGCCGAGTGTGAAGCAGCCGGGATGGGGATCAGTGCCTCCAAATCCGAGGCCTTGGTCTTGAGCCAGAAAAGGGTAGAGTGCCTTCTCCGGGTCAGGGGGGAGGGTGTCCTGCCCCAGGTGGAGGAGTTCAAGTATCTCGGGATCTTGTTCACGAATGAGGGAAGAAGGGAGCGGGAGATCGACAGGCGGATTGGCGCAGCGTCTGCCATCAAGCGGGCGCTGTACCGGTCCGTCGTGGTGAAGAGAGAGCTGAGCCAAAAAGCGAAGCTCTCGATTTACCGGTCGATCTACGTTCCCACCCTCATCTATGGCCATGAGCTTTGGGTCATGACTGAAAGAACCAGATCGAGGATACAAGCGGCCGAAATGGGTTTTCTCCCCAGGGTGTCTGGGCTCTCCCCTAGAGAGAGAAGCTCAGTCATCAGGGAGGGACTCAGAGTAGAGCTGCTGCTCCTTCACATCCAGAGGAGCCAGTTGAGGAGCATCTGGTCAGGATGCCTCCTGGACGCCTCCCTGGTGAGGAGTTCAGGTCCCACCAGGAGGAGGGGAAAACCGGGACACGCTGGAGGGACGATGTTCCTCTACTGGCCTGGGAACGGCTTGGGAACAAGAGGCTGGGGAGGGAAGACTGGGCCTCCTTTCTGAAGCTGCTACCCCTGCGACCCGACCCCGGATAAGACAGACGGACGGACAGACGGCTTAAATAAAATCACAAAAGCCCAATATTTATAGCAACATGTTAATATCTTAGTTTAAGATTTGAAATTAGTTTTGTATTTGTGACATTTTGTTTTACTTTCCTCAGTCAGTTTGTGATTATTCTTTTTATTTCTTCTTTTTTCTGCTCAGTTTATCATATCAAACTTTTTATTATTAATGTTCCTTGTCATGATATTTTCTTTTAATTTTCTATAAAGATGGAAAAAACAACAAAACATTGCCATAAATCTGCCTTTTAACTCAACATGTCAGATGCAGCAATGAATTGTGGGTAATACGCTTCGCTGAAGTTTGTAAAAATGCGGATGTTGTGTAAGGGCGGAAATTGGACCCAAAATGGGCGAAGGGCGGATGTGGGACACACTGCGACCTTTAACCCCCAACATGAACGAGGGAGGGAGAGGATCAGAACCAATGAAGTTCTTTATGTGCTGAACTGAAACTACGGATGAGGAATCTGATGATATCATTTGACAAATCTGGAATTATTCTTCTTACTAGTTAGAATATCAATTAAAAATGTGTTAAATTACAGTTAATGAGAATCAATCTGCAGCTTTGTATCATCAAAACTCATTTTTAGACATTTGGAATAAAATCACAGGTAGTCAGAGGAAACTGATTTTATGCTAAACGGCTTGCCGTATCCCGGACTCTGATGATGTTTATTAATCCTCCATAATTTATCCAGAGGAAGGAAAGAAACTGCATTCATGATCATAATCATTCATGTTTTCGACATTTAGTGTTATTTTAATGTTGCTGATTTTGAAAAACATTTAATAAAGTTATAAATCAGGAAATAAAGTCATGTTTCTCATATTTTATACAACATTTGAAGTTTGTTTCCATCCTGGAAGAAAAATCTTCTCAGATTCTCCTCCTGTTGCCTAGCAACACGCAGCATCCATCCCATCATGACCAGCAATAAAAAACAAGGAAACTGTAGGAGATATTTCTCTATTTTCAGTGAAATTTTTATTTGCTGATTTTCTGGGTGATTTATAACAATTTTTGTTTAACTTTAATTATTTAGAATAAGTTTCTTGGTTAGTAATAAACTTAATTAATTTCAGTTTGGGTTTTGGGTGTTACATGTATAAATGTGTAGGACTAGGCAGCTCAGTACGCACCTGGTGGTCACATGGATTTTCACCAGTCGGTCAACCAGTCGTCCGTCCAGGCAGCCAATCAACTTCCTGCTGTACCTGCAACTATGGAAGAAAGAAAAAGAACAAACAGCATTTTTGACTTTTGGTCTTAGTGGAGCTCCGTAGGCCAGAAAGCTGTTTGACTTTATTCACTTCCGCTGGAAGTTTTTACATTTTTGAACAAAAATAATCTACAGAAACATTTAACACAATAAATATTTAAAACTTCAACTTTTGATATTTTCTGAGGTTCCCAGCATTTTTTCCTCCATAAACTCTGAAAGCTGCTGAGGACCAGAACCATCAGAACCAGAACCAGCTGGGTCTGATGGTTCTAGAATCAGCAGCTGAACCATGATGATGATGATGATGATGATGATGATGATGAAGCGCACATGTTTTCCAGATGAAGTTCGGACCGGTACCGATTCGGGTTCTCCTATATTAGCTCTTTTTTCTGGATCCACAGCAGCGGTTCCGGTCGTTCTCTGAGTCCGAACCTGCTCCGTGTCTCTGAACGGAACCACCGGACCGGTTCGGAACAGCAGCAAGCGGGAAAGCGGCAGGTGTCCCGCAGAGGCTGCTGGGAGCTCAGGTGTGTCCAGCAGGCTCCGCCCCCTGCTGCTCTCTGCGCTCAGGTACTTTCCGTCAGGTTCCGAAACCCAGCTCCTGAACCCCACCGAACAGAACCGACTCTCTGGGTCAGAACTGTGAAGTTCTGGTGGTTCAGAGGGTCTCCCCCCTTTCAGCGCCGCCGCCGCTATTTGAGCGGCAGAACTGACGAACCTCAGCAAAGTTTGACGAAAGAACCGGGCCGTCAGAACCGGAACCGAGGGCTGATGGACCCGCTGTATTCTGGACAGAAGTTCAGTCCAACTCGGGTGAGTCCGACACCTGTTACCTTCCATGACGTCACAGCTTCATCTGAGATGGAAGCTGCTGCTTCCTGTCGCGTTCGAACAGAACCGGGTCAGTGTCTGGGTTCGAACAGAACCCATCATGGTTCAGATTCCAGGCTGAAGACCCAGTAAGACCAGTTTGAGATCTCTGGTTCTGATCAGAGGTTCTGCTGGTTCTGATGGGAAGCAGAAAGTCCAACCCCTCAGGTTCTGTTAGATCTTCCTGTGCCGATCAGAACCGACTGAGGTTCTGATCGGCACAGCACGTGGTTCCACCTAGCAGCAGAACCAGAACTCTGAAAGTTCTGCTCAGAGGTTCTGCTGGGTTGCCACTTCCTGTTCAGGTCTGACTTCACTTCCTGCTAGAGAATCTGAGAGCAGAGGAGCACCATCAGAACCGATGCTGGTTCAGAACCGACGAACTGATCATCAGTTCTGCTGGTTCAGAACCAGCAAGTCCAGCTGGACCTCCTATCCGACCCAAACTTCAGAGAATTTCTGGACTGATTGTGAGAAGTTCTGAAGAAGTGTGGAGGCTGTTCCTGAACAGAACCAGAACCAGAACATTTATGTGGACGGTTCTGCTCTCAGTCTCGGTGCGTCAGGAAACGTTCCGCTCCAACCGGTCGGACCGGGTGGGGCCGGGTGGGGCCCAGGGCGGCAGCAGCAGCTGGGTGGGTCCGGTCCGACTGGAACAGCACAATAGCAGAACGGGTCAGACCAGGAGCCTTTCCAGAACCAGAACCAGAACTTAAAGGAACCTCAGAGTAAGAAACAGAAAACTTTTACGGTCCAGAAAGAAGCTGGGAGTCCAGTCATGTTGGTGGTTTTGATGGTTCTGGTGGTTCTGATGAGCAGTGGCGGAGCTAGACTTTAAATCTGGGGGGCCACAAATATATCCATCTTCTAACAGCTGCTCAGCTGCTGCTCCAGCGAGAGGCGGGGTCACCTGGACAGGTGGCCAGTCTGTCGCCGGGCAACACAGAGACAGGACACACACACACACACACACACACACACACACACACCTAGGGAGAATTTAGAGAGACCAATTAACCTGACCGTCATGTTTCTGGACTGTGGGAGGAACCCGGAGAACCGGAGAGAACCCACCATGCACAGGGAGAACATGGAGGAAGACCCGGGCCGGGAATCGAACCCAGAACCTTCAGTGACGTGCGGTCAGGGGAGGCAATGTTCCATATTCCATCATGGAAAAATATAATGATAAAATAATTTATTTTGCTATTTTCACCTTGTTGTTTGTACTGTAAAGTATTTTTTTTATTTAGCTTAACCAATTCTGATTTTTTTTTCTTCAAAATCGCTGAATTTTCGCATTTTCCCATTCAGATGTTCAAAAGCGTAGCAGGTGAGGCAGCAGGTGAGGCAGCAGGTGAGGCAGCAGGTGAGGCAGCAGGTGAGGCAGCAGGTGAGGCAGCAGCAATCTGAGCCTGAGCCTCTGGCTAACTGCACTGGCTGCTATTCCATGCTCCTCCTGTCTGAACGTCGCCAATAAAATGGATAAAAACATTTAATATAGAAACTGATTTTCCATAATTTAGCTTATATACATAATGTTCAGTGTTTTTGTCACCAGCTGTGTGTGTGACGTGTTTCTGTGCTGAGCAGCGATCAGAAACCAGAGAACAGACTGGAGGTGAGGCAGGCAGTTCTCTGGCCTCATGGCAGGGGGCGCTCATGGTCCCAGACATTGTGACTCCACAACTGCAGAGTAAGAGACAGAAACAGCGAGGTAGCCGTGGAGCTAGCCGTGGAGCTAGCCATGGAGCTAGCCGTGGAGCTAGCCGTGGAGCTAGCCATACAGTAAAGTGCAGCGATATATTTATAGTTTTTTCCTCGTATCACATCAATCACTTATTAATAATCGCAAAATAAACATTAAGCCTAAAACCGAACCACTGCAACAGACTGAATGTTCTGCTGTCTGTGGGAAATATCGGAGTGGGTTTTTTGTGGCGTTGTCCGTTGCTATGGCAACGAGTCTGTGCGCACCTGTGCTGATACAGAGAGCGAGAAAGACGTGGTTTTGAGTTTTACTTTAACGGTTTTCCCCTTTGCTGTGGAGCATGAAATTAATAATATCTACATGTCCAAGTTTGATTGAATTATTGCGCGGCTATGGAGCGATGTCCGCATGCGCGAAATGTCCTTATGTAAACATGAAGCTGGTCTATATTTGTAAATCTGATTATGATTAAATCAGTGCCTCACTAGCATTGCACCTGATCGCACGTCACTGATATATATATATATATATATATATATATATATATATATATATATATATATATATATATATGGCGAACCAACCAGACATTGTCGTAGTGGATAAACAACAGAGGAAAGCCGTTGTGATAGATGTAGCAATACCAAGCGACTGCAACATCAGGAAAAAGGAGCACGAGAAACTAGAGAAATACCAGGGCCTCAGGGAGGAACTGGAGAGGGCCTGGAAGGTGAAGACCACAGTGGTGCCTGTGGTCATCGGGGCCCTCGGGGCAGTCACCCCAAAACTGGACCAATGACTACAACAGATCCCAGGAACAACATCAGACATCTCAGTCCAGAAATGTGCAGTCCTTGGCACAGCCAAGATACTGCGCAGAACCCTCAAGCTCCCAGGCCTCTGGTAGAGGACCCGAGCTCAGAGGATAAGAACCACCCGCGGTGGGTGAGAAGGGAATTTATATATATATATATATAAAGTTGGTATTTCACACAAGAACTTTTGAAGACTGGGAGGAAGCCAGAGTACCCGGAGAGAACCCACGCATGCACAGGGAGAACATGCAAACTCCATGCAGAAAGACCCTGGCCGGGAATCGAACCCAGGACCTTCTTGCTGCAAGGCAACAGCGCTACCAACTGCTACCAGTTGCCCTGCGACAGACTGGTGACCTGTCCAGGGTGACCCCGCCTCTCGCCCGGAACGTAGCTGGAGAGGCACCGGCGACCCTCCCGACCCCGTTAGGGACAAAGGTGAACAGAAAATGGATGGATGGAACTTTTGAAGACAAATGTGTATGTAGAACAGGTTGACTCTTTTCTTGGTTGTTTTAACAAATCATAAGTGGAGCAATACAGATTATTTAGTCTCTAAATGGTTTATCAAATTAAAAGATGCATTTTTCGCTAGAATTTAGATCCGACCTGAAATCTGCTCCGGGATTACCAGAACTATTTACCTGATGGGTCTCGGGCTTCTGGCGCATTCAGCCTGCAGGACGTGGAGAAAGCGTGATCTAGTTGTGTCCATCTACATATTCCAGTTTAAATAGAGCAGCAGCTGATTGTTGAGGAAGGAAAGAAATTCAAGTGCAGATATCGGTTAGCGCAGTGGGCACGCAGCTCCACCGTCACTAATTGACACTAATGGTGGTCTAAAACCGAAAGCAGTCACATCTTAACTGCAGTGATCTGTTGGATCTCCTCACGCTCCTCTTGGTAAACTCAGATCCGGTCCGCTGGTTTCTATCCAGACTGTGATGACGTGCAGCTGATCACTTGGTGAGCAGACAGATTCAACTTTACGCACAGAGAACATGGCGGAGCTCACTATCGATCAATATAAGAACAATTTCTGTCAGAGTATCATTTCTGATCTGGACCCTTAACGGACCAGAGGTTCCGGAGCGTCCAGCAGCTGATCCCTCCTGCGGGGGTTTCCTCCCGCCGAGGGGAGCGAGTCTCTGATCACTTCAGTTGGTGAAATGTGACCTGATTTAAATCATTGTCACTGCAGAGATAAAATGATTTAAATGATTTGTAGCGGATCGCTGCTCTCCCGTCTTCAGTTGTTTTTCGGTGTTTTTTAGGGTTTAAATAACTTGTTGGTGTTTGAAGTGGATTTAGCCTTTGGGTTGAACCGCAGCGCAGCTCAAGAGGATTTACAGTTTTAGACATTTAGATATATTTGCATATCTAAATGCATAAGTACAATGTACTTATATTTGTATTGTTTGTCTTCTTTGCATATTAGTGTGACTTACAGTGATTCCAAATACTGTATAGGAATAAACCTGATCTTTACGGAAGGGGGGGCCGATCCCCCCTGACATCTGATTGGCCCCCCCTCTAGCTCCGCCCCTGCTGATGGGTCTGGTGGTTCTGAAGGATCCAGGAAGTCCTGCAGGGCTCTGATTGGTGGGCTGAGATTCTGCTGAGTCGTGGTTCTGTTCAGAACTTGTTGACCTGTAGTGGATCAGTGACTCGTCAGCTGCTAACCTCAAACACTGTCAGAGGTCAGCTCAGCTCCCTAGTTCCTCCCTCAGGTTGTTTCTAGTCCACCAGTGAAGGCCTGTGACCTCTGACCTAACATGTCCTCTGTCCCTGCAGGACTTGGACGTCAGCGAGCAGTTCCTGCAGGCGCCGGACTCGAGGGACGTGGAGAAGGACCCGGGCCGCAGACGACGGCTGTGGGCCGGACTCAGCCTGCTGATCGCTGCTGGCGCCTTGGCTCTGCTGACCGGACTGCTGGTGTGGCACTTCCACCGTGAGTCACTTCCTGTGAACGGGTCGGGCCTCTGCTCTGATTGGTTCTCTGACCAATCAGAGCAGAGGCCCAGTCAGTTCCCTCTAGTCACCCTGGAGGGACTAGGGGGAACCAGGGAGGGTCCCAGGTCTCCGGAGCGTCCAGATGTCTCTCGCTCTGGCCCTTGCCGGTAGAGGTTCTGCAGAGATGCGGTCCAGAACCTGATGGTTGTGGCAGAACCTGAACCGTGCCTGGCTTCAGTCAGAGGTCGGTTCCCTGAGCAGCGGCTCAGACGGCTGCAGCAGCGGAGCGGGTGACGTCTGTCCTGCCGTCCGCAGTGCGCCGAGACGTCCGAATGACGAAGCTCTACGTCGGCTCCGTGGGAATCGGCGGCCGCTCCTTCCGGGCCGACCTGGAGGAACCCGGCAGCGACGGCTTCAGCAGCCTGGCCCAGAAGGTCAGGGCGCAGGTGAGGCGGCTGCCCCAGAGCATCATGGGAAATGTTTCCTGTCTCACGGTCCTCTGTCTTCCAGCTTCAGCAGATCTACGGCCAGAACTCGGTGCTGGCCAAGTTCTACAAAGACTCCACGGTGCAGGCCTTCAGGTCAGTCCCCGACACGTTGTGTTCTTGAAGGTTCTGTCCATGTTCCTTCATGTTGACCGTGTCCCTCCGTGTCTCCAGTGAAGGGGACGGCCAGCCGGACGGCATGGTGGCATATTACGAGTCCGAGTTTGAGCTCCCGGTCGTCCAGCTGTCCTCCCTGGACGAAGCCATGGCGTCTCTGGAGGTGACAGGAAGTCAGCGTGGACGGCTGCTGAGACCTGACCCGGCGTTGAGGGTCGGCGGTGTTTCGTCTGGAGGTCAGAACCGGTCTGGTTAGCCTGAAATGTTTTGATCCGGTCTGGACTTGTTTGGCAGAACCTGACTCTGGGTTCTGAAGGTCCAACATCAAAGATCAGAACTTTAAAAATTTCTCATGTTTCAGAAATTCAGAGAGTGACAAAAACCCTGAACAGAACCGGGCCAAACAGGACCGGGCCGTCAGAACTGGGCCGTCAGAACCGTGGGCTGACAAGCTGCTGGTGAACAATGTTCAAGTTATTGATTCGATGGAAAGATGTTCAGGTGGCAGATCAGGAAACATGGGAATGAGAATGCTCAGACTAGCATACTATGCTAACAGACGAGCATGCTATGCTAACAGACTAGCATGATATGCTAACAGGGCTGCAAACTGGAAGTGATTGTTGCAGAATCGCAGGCTAGCTGACCCTGATGCTCACCGTGGGATGAATCCACCTTGGAGAAGTTGCTGGCCCGGCCCGGCCCGGCCCGGCTTGAGGCTGGAGAGAGTCCCGCTGCGGTGGAAGACATCACATGTGGTTCCTGTTCCCAAGAAGCCAAGGCCATCCGACCCAGAGGACTACAGACCAGTCGCTCTCACATCTCATGTGATGAAGGTCATGGAGAGACTGGTCCTGGCCCAGCTGAGGCCTCAGGTGAGGACGTTTCTAGACCCCCTGCAATTTGCTTACCAGCCCCACTTAGGAGTTGACGATGCCGTCATCTTCCTGCTGCATCGAGCACTGTCGCACCTGGATGGTGGAGGAGACACTGTGAGAATCACATTCTTTGATTTCTCCAGTGCCTCCAACACCATCCAGCCTCTGCTGCTGGGTGAGAAGCTGCAGAGGATGGGTGTCAACGACTCAGTGATCTCCTGGGTGACTGACTGCTTGACAGGCAGGCCACAGTTTGTCCGTCTGGGCAGTGTCCTGTCTGATGTGGTGGTCAGTGACGTAGGAGCTCCACAGGGAACTGTGCTTTCTCCCTTTCTCTTCACCTTGTACACCACTGATTTCCAGTACAACTCTGAGTCATGTCACCTACAGAAGTTTTCTGATGACTCAGCGGTTGTCGGGTGTATAGGGGACAGAGGGGAGGGGGAGTACAGGACACTGGTGGACAGCTTTGTGGAGTGGTCTGAGCAGAATCACCTGAGGCTCAACATTAGTAAGACCAGAGAGATGGTGATTGACTTCAGAAGGAAGAAGATACCTTCACGGCCACTAAAGGTCAAAGGGGAAGTGGTGGAGGAGGTGGAGGATTACAAATACCTGGGAGTTGTAATCGGCAACAGACTGGACTGGGCATCTAACACTGACGCTGTGTGCAGGAAGGGGATGAGCAGACTCTATTTTTTAAGGAAGCTGAGATCCTTCAATGTGTGCAGCAAGATGTTGGAGACCTTTTATCACAGTGTTGTTGCCGGCGCCATCTTCTTTGCTGCTGTGTGTTGGGGAAGCAGCATCAGAGCCAGCGACTCTAATAGACTGGACAAAATCATCAGGAAAGCTGGCTCTGTACTGGGACTAAGGCTGGAGTCCCTGGAAACTGTGGTGGAGAGGAGGACACTGAAGAAGGTTCTGTCTATGATGGACAATAAACAGCCCCCTCTCCACCACATAGTGGACAGACAGCGGAGCTCCTTCTCACATAGGCTGCTCCAGCTCCGCTGTCGTAGGGACAGATACAGGAAATCCTTCCTGCCACATGCCATCTCACTGTACAATAAAAGATAAATCACTGTTCTGCACTAATCAGTCCAATTTTGCACAACTGCACTGTGGCACACTGCTGTACATATATTTACATATACATTCTGTTTCTGCATTTTGAATCTTTGCAAGGACTGCTCTAAGCTGCTTTTATATTGACAGCATGTTATATTTTTACAATTTATAGCATTTTATATTTTATTTTTATTTTATCTACAACTACTACTCAGTGGTGGTTGTTATTGTGTCTTGTCTCTATGCTGTAACTGCGAAATAATTTCCCTGCTGGGATGAATAAAGTACTTCTATTCTATTCTATTCTATGAATAAATGCTGAGAACAGATAAATGTGTGGATGAGACAAAATTTTCTCCAGCTTAACAGAAACTGAAGTTATTATCTAGAACAATCTAGAGCTCTAGATCTAGAGCTACAGATCTAGAGCTATATAGAGTGAATATATGTTTGGATGAGATGGATCCCTGATGTCACCCTTTACAGATCCGTTTTAAACTCCCTGAGAAATGTTCTGGTGGTTCTGATTAAGGTTCTGCTGTGTTTGGCAGCTCTGGACCCCCGGCTGACCAGGACCAACATGTCTGGTGAGAGACTCTTCACACGTCAACAGAACTTTGGTTCAGGTTCTACTGAAGCCCTTATGCTGAGGCTCAGGAGCAGGAAATGGGTCCAGTTCTGGAAGAGATCCGGTTGGATCCGTGCAGAACCGTTCATCCAAACCTGGCTGGTTTTTCAGAGAAAGCTCCGATCAGCGTCCACGTGAGGAAGAACGGCCACATCGATTCTCCCGGGTTCCCCGACGCCCCCTATGGCCCCAACACAGCCCAGAAGTGGCAGCTCCGGGCCGACCCGGGTCACCGTGTCCGCTTGGACTTCCACACCCTGATCCTGGAGGATGACTGTGAGCAGGACTTTGTCCAGATCTACGACTCGCTGGCTCCCATCCGGCCCCGCCTCCTCACTGAGTGAGTCCCGCCTTTTCTTTCCTCACCTGAACCGCTGTGGACAGGTGAGTGACATCACTGGTGGGCGTGGTCAGGGGAGAGAACAGAAAGGCTCTGGTTCCGGCTCAGATGCCTGAGACATTTACTCCAACAGGAAGTCGCTCCTCCTCCTTCCTGTCCGGTGGAGACGTTTTCCCTTCAGAAGGTCTGGGGTCTCTCTGTCTCCCCCTGCAGGCAGTGCGGATACCCGCATGGCTCCCTGGCCTTCGTGTCGTCTGGGAACGTCATGCTGCTGATGCTGGTCACCAGTCAGGACAAGAACTTCCCCGGATTCAGAGTCTTCTACTCCCAGGTTCCTGCAGCCGGCGGAGGTAAGACGTTCAGATGAACCTGTTCGTTTCTGGTGAACTGCTTTGTGTTCATAGTTCACCAGTGATGTTCAGACGGTTGGTGTTTTTGGGTTTCCTCTTGTTGGACCTCCTGGTTCTGTCTGGTTGTGGGGTCAGTAGCTTCTGTTGTCTGTCCAGTCTAACCTTTGACCTTCTCCTCTCAGATTGCGGCGGAACGCTGAGCGGAGAACGAGGTTCGTTCTCCTCGCCGTTTTTCCCGGCCAACTATCCTCCCAAAGCGGACTGCAGCTGGACCGTCCAGGTGAGTCCTGCCGCTCCGCCCGTTCGTTTCTTCCAGGATTAGAAGAAACGAATGATAAAAACCCACAAGATGTATTTTATTGGACTAAAACCCAAACAGTCGCGGGTGGCAGTAACGTCGTTTCTCGTTTTACTTTCAGGTTCCTGAGGGAAGGTTTGTGAAGGTCCAGTTCCAGAAGTTTTCTGTGGGGAAGGACAGATCGCCGTGTCTCCATGACTACGTGACGATTGACGAGGAAAGGTAAGGAAGCTTCTGGCCTCTGGGATGTTCTGAACGGACCCACCACAGAACCCGACTGGATCTCCTCTTCCAGGTTGTGTGGCAGCCAATCAGAATCCTCCGTGTTCATCAGCAAGAGCAACAAGATGAGGGTCAGTTTCAGGTCAGACCGGGGGCTCGTCCACCCGGGGTTCAGCGCCCGGTACGAGGCCTTCGTCCCCACCGACCGTAAGAAGAACCTAATTTATTAATACTGACAATAATGATTATAATGATCATGATGATAATGATTATAATGATCATGATGATAATGATTATAATAATGACAATAATAATAATGACGCTGGTCTCTCGTCGAGCAGCTTGTCCTGGGAAGTTCAGGTGTGGCACCAACCTGTGCATCAACACGACGCTCCGCTGCGACGGCTTCAATGACTGCGGCGACAACCACGATGAGATCGGCTGCAGTGAGTCCAAACGGCCGGCCACATCGCCCCCTGCTGTCCAGGAGGAGCAGTCACTGCTGGCTTTCTGCTTACCCTGACATGGAGTCATGAGCTGAATTTGATGCGTTGACTGATTGATGACCTGGAATTAATGGATGAATGGAATCTGATCTGTAAAAACGTTCTGTCTCAGGCTGCGCGCCGATGCAGATGAAGTGTAAGAACAACATCTGCAAGGCCAAGTTCTGGATGTGTGACGGCGTGGACGACTGCGGCGATAACTCTGACGAAGACGGCTGTGGTGAGGAATTCCTCTGGACCGACGCGAGCGGCCCGCTCAGCCTGCAGAACCGGAACTTCCTCTGAGCTCAGCGTTTTTTCTTCTCTGCAGGGAAATGCGGTGCCGCAGAGTTCTCCTGCAGGAACGGCCGCTGCGTCTCTGACGCGCTGCGATGCGACGGCAGAGATGACTGCGGCGACGCCTCTGACGAGTCCACATGCCAGAAATGTAAGGACACCAGAACTGGGTCAGAACCAGTTCAGAATCAGGCCAGAACTGGTCCTGGTTTCGGCCTCAGTGGGGTAAAGCTCATCAGAACCGAGGTTCTGCTGCAGAGGAGCAGCATTGTGTTGGGCAGAACCAGAACCAGAACCCATTCAGCGAACCGCTGCAGGCCCAGCTCCCCTGCTTTACCTGACCTGTCTCGCCTACATTTCCCACAATGCATCAGTGGCTGCCAGTGTCACTTATGAATCTGTAAACATCCTGGCCGTGATGCCGGCCACTTTATTAGGCACACCTTGCTGGTACCGGGTCGGACGGCGCTGTGAGCCGGTCCAGTGAGGTTCTGAGGGATTCAGCAGCAACACTCAGGTCGGCAAAGTGCCAGGAAAACATCCCCACACCGCCAGCGCCAGCGTGGACCGTCGGTACCAGGCGGGATGGATCCATGATGCCAAATTCTGACCCGACCGTCCGAATGTGGCAGCAGAAATCCAGACTCATCAGACCAGGCAACGTTTTCCAATCTTCTCTTGTCTGGTTTTGCTGATCCCGTGTGAACTGCAGCCTCGGTTTCCTGTTCTTGCTGCCGGTGTGGTCATCTGCTGCTGTAGCCCAGCCGTCTGCAGGTTCAGGTGAAGACGTTTGCTTTCAGAGACGCTCATCTGCACTTGTTAGAACTCGGTTGTAACGAGTGGTTATTAGAGTTTCTGTTGCTGCTCAAACCAGTCTGACCATTCTTCTCTGACCTCTGACCTCTGGCATCAACAAGACATTTGCGCCCACAGAATTGCATATTTTCTCTTTTCGGACCGTTCTCCGTAAACAGTAGAGATGGTTGTGGGTGAAAATCCCAGTAGGTCAGCAGTTTCTGAAACACTCAGACCAGCAGCCATCAAAGTCTCTTAAATCTCCGTTCTGATGCTCAGTTTGAGCTGCAGCAGATCGCCATGGTTACCAGAGGGAATATTTTCTGTATTTGACCGGTTATTTTTTTAAACGACAGGAAAATTTAAAGCCCGTCGGTCATTTGACAGGTTATAATTCACACTCCTGATTGGTGCACATGGGCAGACATTATAGACTTTACCTAAAGAGTTCAAGGAACTAAAATCAATCAATAAAATTATCATTTCTGAATATCATCTCATGGACTCTGAACTAAATGCACCTTCCTGACCAGGAGCTGACAGCGTGTGTCCGTCCGTCCGTCCGTCCGTCTTATCCGGGGTCGGGTTGAGGGGGTAGCAGCTTCAGAAGGGAGGCCCAGTCTTCCCTCCCCAGCCTCTTGTTCCCAAGCCGTTCCCAGGCCAGTAGAGGAACATCGTCCCTCCAGCGTGTCCCGGTTTTCCCCTCCTCCTGGTGGGACCTGAACTCCTCACCAGGGAGGCGTCCAGGAGGCATCCTGACCAGATGCCAAAGCCTCAACTGGCTCCTCTCGATGTGAAGGAGCAGCGGCTCTACTCTGAGTCCCTCCTGGATGACTGAGCTTCTCTCTCTAGGGGAGAGCCCAGACACCCTGGGGAGAAAACCCATTTCAGCCGCTTGTATCCTCGATCTGGTTCTTTCAGTCATGACCCAAAGCTCATGACCATAGATGAGGGTGGGAACGTAGATCGACCGGTAAATCGAGAGCTTCGCTTTTTGGCTCAGCTCTCTCTTCACCACGACGGACCGGTACAGCGCCCGCTTGATGGCAGACGCTGCGCCAATCCGCCTGTCGATCTCCCGCTCCCTTCTTCCCTCATTCGTGAACAAGATCCCGAGATACTTGAACTCCTCCACTTGGGGCAGGACACCCCCCCTGACCCGGAGAAGGCACTCTACCCTTTTCTGGCTCAAGACCAAGGCCTCGGATTTGGAGGCACTGATCCTCATCCCGGCCGCTTCACACTCGGCTGCGAACCGCTCCAGCGAGAGCTGCAGATCATGACCTGATGAAGCCAACAGGACCACATCGTCTGCAAAAAGCAGAGACGAGATCCTAAGGTCACCAAACTGGATCCCCTCAACACCTTGGCTGGTCTAGAGATTCTGTCCATGAAGCCAACTCAACTCACCGGAGCCAACTCACCACCAGGTAGTGGTCAGTGGACAGCTCCGCACCTCTCCTCACCTGAGTGTCCAAGACATACTGCTACAGATCCGATGAAACGACGACAAAGTCGATCATCGAACTGCGGCCTAGGGTGTCCTGGTGCCAAGTGCACATATGGACACCCTTATACTTGAACATGGTGTTCGTTATGGACAATCCATGATGAGCAAAAACTCACCGAGTTCAACTGATCGGTTTGATCAGCAGATCAACTGACCGATGAACCAGCACAGATTTCTCTGCAGATGCGACCAGGAGGAATGTGAGAGGCTGAGGGTTCAGAGGCAGGTGAAGTGCTGCTAATTTAAGTTGGATCGTTTAATTTCATTTATTCTAAGTTATTGGGGCCACAGTCAGTGGCTTTGTTACTATGGAGAAAAAGTTAGATGCATTTATCTGCTTTATGTGATGGATCTGGATTCATGGGTCAACTAGTGAATAAAAATGATAGATAGCCGATGTTAATATGATTAGAATTTGACAGGTAAAAATAGAACATGGCCGACTTTTTTTTAATGCTGTCGGTCAAATGGAGAACGAAACAGTCTAGCGTGACCTTTGACCTCTGGTGGCTACATGCCTACAGGCATCGAGTTGCTGCCTTGTGATTGGCTGATTCTAGATTAGCATGAATGAGCAGTTGGACAGGTGTTCCTAATAAAGTGGCCAGTGAGTGGATATTCATAACTCAGAGTCAGCGCTAATCATCTGTCAGCCAATCAGAGGAGACGTCTGATTCAAGCGTTGGCGCAACAAGCCCCGCCTACTCTGCTAGTCTGGGACATTTATGGGAAACTGTAGTCGGCCATTTTCCAGAATATTTATGGATTCAAACCTATTAATGAGGGAAAACGCAGAGAGACGCTGGAGGAGCCAGAGAAAACAACCCATCATCCTCCGACCACTTCCTGTCGTCTTCTTCAGCGTTTCTGCCAGTAGCAACATCCGGCTGCTGATCACGTGACTCATGATGTGAATAAAATGTTTCCATGCAGTTTTGTGAAATAAATTATTTCAATTCGGCACAAAAACCTTTTTCTCAAAATACATGTATTATCGAAACTGCCGTGTTTCCATTAAGAAAATTTATTTTGTAATTTCAATTTGTGCAATTTGATGGAAAATGGCAGCTGATGCTGACGTCATCTCTGTCGCTCCGCAGCGCTGCAGCTGCCCTGCTCCGACTTCACCTTCCGCTGCCGCAGCGGCCGCTGCATCAGCAAGCTGAACCCGGAGTGTGACGGCACGCCGGACTGCGAGGACGGCTCGGACGAGGACGACTGTGGTGGGTCCAGCTCTCACACACACACACACACACACACACTCTCTTTCTCTCTCTGACGCGTGTGTGCCGGCAGACTGCGGCGTGCCGCCGTACCGCAGCCTCCGCATCGTGGGCGGTCAGGCGTCCAGGGAGGGGGAGTGGCCCTGGCAGGTGAGCCTCCACTTCAGAGGACATGGACACACCTGTGGAGCCTCGGTGCTGAGCCGCCGCTGGCTGCTGACCGCCGCCCACTGCGTCCAGGACGAGTAAGAACCGAACCGAGCCCAACAGAACCCGGCTGGGTTTAACTACAGGAGGAGGTAGATCAGCTCTCTGATTGGCCGGTGGATCAGTTTTCTTACCACTGAAGTCCAGACCTGGAGGAACTGTCCTCCAGTTTCCAGCAGCAGGGGTTCTCCAGCTCACCGGGTCCAGATGGATGTCTCAGAACCACTCTTCTGACTATCTGTGCTACCTTGTCAGATTTTCCTGCCGTAGCACGGATAGATGGCTATGTCTATCTGTTGGTGCTGCCCGTCTAAAACTGCTACATCATGTTTACAAACTAAAACCACAGCAGGTTGTGTTAATGTTAAATATATTGGATAACATTATTTGAGTGACTGAAGTGGAAGTGAGCAGTAGCCGTTAGCGATCAGTAGCCGTTAGCGATCAGTAGCCGTTAGAGATCAGTAGCCGTTAGCGATCAGTAGCCGTTAGCGATCAGTAGCCGTTAGCGATCAGTAGCCGTTAGCGATCAGTAGCCGTTAGAGATCAGTAGCCGTTAGCGATCAGTAGCCGTTAGCGATCAGTAGCCGTTAGCGATCAGTAGCCGTTAGCTACTGATGGATGTTTAGTTTAACACGGAGCAGAAAGCTGAGGTTGTTGTTTCTCCAGTGGTTGCTACAATTGATAGCAGCCACACAGGCTCACCCACTAGAAGGAAACAAACGCACCCAGTACAGCACTTGCATTCTACTGGCTGAGAGCTTGCCAGGTGACGGTACTTTTCTGTTCCAAGTGCGAGCAGAAAATGATTCGTAAGCCAGCAGAGAGGTTTGCTGGCGGAGATTTGATTGGAGCAGAGAGACGAGTTTTGAGCAGAGTGAATTTTAAAGGTTGGAGTTCAAGCATCTCAAGTTTTGAGAAGAAAAACATGAATCCTGCTTTCAGACTGACAATGTGTGCTCTCCAGTTATGGCAGAAAAACTCCTTCATAGATTTCCAGGTTGTCTCTGTGGACACGCAGCAGGTGGCGCTGCACCGTCCTGACCTTTGACCTCCATCCATGGCGCAGGTACACAGCGGCGGACCGATGGGACGCCTGGCTGGGGCTGCACGCGCAGGGCCAGAGCAACCGGTGGACGGTGCAGCGGAAGGTGAAGCGGATCGTGGTCCACCCGGACTACGACCGGGTCAGCCTGGACAGCGACATCGCCCTGATGGAGCTGGAACCGGACCTGGTTCTGAACCAGAACATCTGGCCCGTCTGCCTGCCGTCTGCCTCACACCACTTCCCGGCCGGCCAGGAGGCCTGGATCACCGGCTGGGGCGCCACTGCGGAGGGAGGTGAGGCGCTTCGGCTCCGGACCGGTTCTACTGGTTTGTTCTACGAAGGGTCAAAGTTCACGGCGAGATCAGATCCTTCCTGTTTCTGCACATATTCTGTGGACCAAACCACGCTGCTGTTCTCACTGACTAATTTAAAAACATCTGAATGAGCTTTTCTTGTCCGTTCTTCTCTTCCAACTCGTCACAATTTTAAATCTGTAAGCAAACTATTTACAGCCTGTAGCTCTATAACCTCAAACCCTCAGTTTATTCAACAGTCTGGTCTCCACGGTGAAATAACATCCTGACAATAACTCTTACATTTTCCAGGTTCTAATCTGGTGGAAAAAGTCAGCCTTTCCATCATGTAAATATATTCATAACGTCGAACCGATCTTCCCTTTTAGGAGCTTCAGCCGTTTCCTAGTGATGTTCTTTTGCCTGCTACCATCATAATCCTGTACATTTATTTATCAGCTGCTCTTCTTAACCTTTCCGTCCCTTTTCCCGTACAGATGATCAAACGTGAATGAAATATTCACCTCCAGTACCTGATCCATACGGTTCTTTAGATCCTGCCAATAGGGCACCATCCCAGAACACCTAGCCTCCAGTTAGCCTGCAGTTAGCCTCCAGTTAGCCTGCAGTTAGCCTCCAGTTAGCCTGCAGTTAGCCTGCAGTTAGCCTCCCGTTAGCCTGCAGTTAGCCTGCAGTTAGCCTGAAGTTAGCCTCCCGTTAGCCTGCAGTTAGCCTCCAGTTAGCCTGCAGTTAGCCTCCAGTTAGCCTGCAGTTAGCCTGCAGTTAGCCTCCCGTTAGCCTGCAGTTAGCCTGCAGTTAGCCTGCAGTTAGCCTCCCGTTAGCCTGAAGTTAGCCTCCCGTTAGCCTGCAGTTAGCCTGCAGTTAGCCTGCAGTTAGCCTCCAGTTAGCCTGCAGTTAGCCTGCAGTTAGCCTCCCGTTAGCCTGCAGTTAGCCTCCCGTTAGCCTGCAGTTAGCCTGCGGTTAGCCTCCAGTTAGCCTCTTACTGTTATGTTGCTGTTTCTTTCCTTCACATTTTCCAATCCTGTGTACAATTTAAATTTATCTTATAAACTCTTAGTCGGATGAACACCTGTATCAAGTTTTGGTTACTGACTGCTAAAGACCTTTCAAGTCGTTCAGTCATGCTCTTATTTTGAAGGGGTGAAGACTGTTTATGCGTTTCCTGTCCAGCTGCTGTTGGATACGGTGGCCGACAGGTGCAAATGCGCAGCAAAAGAGAAAACATGCAAACAAAAAAGAAGACACCCCCGAATGAAATGCAGCAAACAAAAAGTGTTGAAAACGGAAGTGCTCCAGACCACTAGGGGGAGTCAAAGAAAATAGTATTCATTTCTATGGGACCAGATGCAAGATTCTTCTTCTTCTTCTTCTTCTTGGTATTTATTGGCGGTTGGCAACAAACTTACAGTAGCATTACCGCCACTTACCAGTATGGAGTGTGGTTCGAGATGGTCTATAAACTTTCACTTTCTACCTTTTCCCTCCATTAACTCCTGATTAAACATACCCCCACACATACACACCTGCTTATATTATCCAACTTGCTTATAGCTTTATATACCCCTCTTTGATATTCTTTACACACTCACACCCAACTTGCTCTACTCATATCCTATGAAATAGCTTTGTTTTTTTAAGATACTGAATAATTATTTGAATATGTCTACTCCCGAAATCTCTCCTCAAAAATTCTATTAAATTAAACCTTTCTTTAATACCTACACACTCTCTCAGCATGCATCTTCTCTCTTCTTCATACTTACAACACTCTAAAATAACATGCTCTATTGTTTCAGACTTCTCACAATAATCACACTTTCCAGATGCAAGATTCAGAGAGATACCTTTACTTTCTTTCTCTGAATCTTGCATCTGGTCCCATAGAAATGAATACTATTTTCTTTGACTCCCCCTAGTGGTCTGGAGCACTTCCGTTTTCAACATTTTGTTTGCTGCATTTCATTCGGGGGTGTCTTCTTTTTTGTTTGCATGTTTTCTCTTTTGCTGCGCATTTGCACCTGTCGGCCACCGTAGTTGGAGCCATAAGAACTTTAAAAATCAAGCGAAGCCGTTGTAATGACAGAAGGCGATGTTGCAGCGATGAACCCGACCCGTTTGCGTGTTCTGCAGGTGCCGGCACCACTGTTCTGCAGAAAGCCCGGGTCCGGATCATCAACAGCACCGTGTGTCGGTCTCTGCTGCGAGACTCGCTCAGCGACCGGATGCTGTGCGCCGGGGTGCTGGGCGGAGGCGTGGACGCCTGTCAGGTGAGGCCAGGTCCCTGGAGCCTAGCCGGGTCAGAAACGGCAGGGGGGCGGGGCCTGCTGACAGGAGGAAGGAAAACATGTCATGGTTTCAATAGAATATGGATCAGGACTCTGCAGAACCTAAGCTAGAGGGTTTGGACTCATCAGAACCAGAGTCATGGTTTCCTCTGTCGCCCCCTGCAGGGCGACTCGGGCGGGCCGCTGGCCGTCACTGACCCCAGTGGGCGGGTCTTCGTGGCGGGCGTGGTCAGCTGGGGCGAAGGCTGCGGCCTCAGGAACAAACCCGGCGTCTACACTCGGGTCACCCGGTTCCGGCGCTGGATCAGGGACCAGACGGGAGTCTGAGCAGAATCCGTCTGTGGTCGGCATGGTTACAGATCAGCTGCTTCACAAACCAAACTGCAAAACTCCCCGCTGCTGTTCTCTGACCCGCCAAAATAAAATCACTCTCTTGTTTCCCAAACTTTCTTCCTAATCCTGATCTTCCACTGTTGCAACATCTGCTGAGAAAAAGTCCAATCCAAGAGGAAGTGACATCATGATCAGGGAGTAAAACCCGTCACTAAATTAAAACTAAGGCATTTCTTTTCCGTCCGGTTATCAGAAACATTTGACTCCATAACTAGGAATAATTCAACTGGTTCTGGGAGCTGAGGCTCCTCAGAGCCGCGCGCTCGGCCCCTTCCTGCTTCACTGCCTCCTTAACCAGAAAAACTGATGGTTTCATCAAGTTTGTTTATTTAAGCATATCATTCCATATTTATTATGCCATCCTAGATGTCACTAGATGGTGACAAAGTGCTTCCCTGGTTGGTGTAGAATCTGCATCATCAGGGTTTGGTGGTACTGTGTGGTGCCTTCAGGGGAATTAATAGCTGATCAAATCAGATTTTAGGAGCCGGTTTTCTCTCAGGAAGTTTATTTTAAAGCATCGGGTCTTTCTGTTCTACTCTGAGGCGTTTAATGTTGTGGAGTTTTACAATTGTTGCATTTTCTTTGTGATTTTTGTATTTTTAAAAACATTTCTGTTTAGTCTCTTCTGCCCTCAATGATTACAGATAAAATGCTTCGCTGGGAGTTTCTGATTAAACTGTAAGTTGAAACGTCTGCAGGCTTCGTCTGGTCTGTTCAGAAAAATGAGGCGCCATGTTTCCCTGGTGGGAGCTGAAGAGAGGTGAAACATCCCACTTTCTAAGGGCCTGTGAACGCATCATGAAGCAAATAAACGTCAGCTGCTAATACATTAATTACAATGAATTACTGTTATAATAGATTATAACATTCTTCCACTCTCATCCCGTCGGGGTCTGGCGGTCGCCATGGCAGTAGATTATAACAGTTTAATATAATTATATTAATCTCTTCATTAGTGGAAAGTGTAACAGAAACATTAAATTCTAATTCAGCAGATTTATATCCATGATTTATGACATCACAGCAGTAAAAGTTTACAGTGTTTTGTCAGAAATTCTGTCATAAACATTATGGTGTATAAAGTGTGTGGATAATAAAACAGCCTCCTGACAGCAGGGGGCGCTGCAGGTCCAACCTGAGGTGAGTTCTACCTGCTCAGCAGCCGGACCGGTTCTGTTGGACTTCATGCCAAAACTCACAGGAAACAGGAAGGGAACAGCTTCCTGGTTCCACCTGCATCAGATGTTTGGAGCATTTGATGTTTAGAGTCCGGTCTGGTCCGGTCCAGTCCGGACTGGACTGGATGGAGGAGAACCAGCATCCAGATTTTAATATTTGGTTGCTTTTTGCTGGTTCTTTGACAACTTCCTGTTTGAGCTGCTGAGAGGAAGTGATGGTTCATTTCAGAATAAAGTCTTTCCTCTTTCTGAAGAGTAAAAACCTTTTTTCCCAAGCTGACAGTTTTTAATCTTGGTTTTTATTATGTCATCATTACACGTTGAATGTATTTGGAAGAAAAGTTTTTTCTTCGTTAATGTTTTCTGATGGCACTCAGTGGTGAAGATGTATTTCCTTTTGTTGTAATGAACAGTGTTCATGGGAACTGCTGAATCAGTTCTATCAAAACTACAGAACATTTAAACTGCTGACAGCCAGTTGGACAGTTATGATTTCTTCAAAACAACTAGAGACCTGACTTTGCAAACCTTTGCATGTTATCAAATGAGCAAACAGAATTGTGAATTAATTATTTTAGGACTGGATAGAAAATATGATCATTCACATTGTGATGCTGAGCAGCTTTCTGCTGAAAGTTTGGGGGGATTAAGTGCCAACATTATATTCTACTTAACTTGTAGGACTTCGAAAAGTAAGGTCCCCAAAACTAACAAAATAGTTTGTGTATATGTATATTGCAAGTGATAGTAAACTCCCCAAAACTGTCATAAAATAGTTTATCTGTTACTGAAGACCCCAAACTGGACATTAAGCATTCAGAGTCCAACAGTAAGGTCAAAATACTGCCTGGAGAAAAATAGCCTGAAAATCTCAAGTCGCATCTCTTTTCTGTTTCTGGATGTGAACAATTGAGCTCCACCCATTTCTCTAAAGAAAGGAAGGTCTGGAATGTGGACCTGAAGAACAAGGAGAGACTCGTAGAGACTCGGATGAATCTTTATTTCCTGATGCGATTGTAGAAAACAACGTTTACATCAAATAAAAATATCTTTTGATTTAAAGTTTGTCGTCAGACCCAGAAAAATAAACGCAGGCCCCGCCCCTTTACATCAATCAACCCTCCAGCCAATGGCAGCCGAGGAGGGGCGGGGCCATGCCTTGAGGAGTGACGACAGAAACATGTCATTGGTCGGCCCAGTCACATAGCACAGGTTAAACAGTCATGTGATCAGGAGCATCATGTATGTACAGAAAACGTTCTGGAGCTTCCTGTCTGCAAAGCATCATGGGACATAACACAAATAGGGTTTTAGCCCCGCCCACCACACTGAAGTAATAAAAGAAGATCAGCAGGTCAGAAAGAAAACTCTAGAACATCAGCACCACCAGGAGGCGGAGCCAGGGACCACCTGACCTACAGGAGGCGGAGCCAGGGACCACCTGACGGCGGTGTCACATCTAAAGACTTTAGTGTCGTCAGACGGGTCGTGGGGCTTTGAAGCCCCGTCATGGAACAGGGATAGTGACTCAGGATGTTCTGGCCCAAGGAACCGGGTAAACAGAGACTCTGAGGTTCTGCTGAAGCCTCCATCAGATCCCTTCAGGTCAAAACCAAACCTTTAGGTTCTGCTCAGCAGACACCTGCCAGGTTCTCCATCGGCTCCAGCAGAGAAGAACCTCAGACAGACGGAGCTAAATGGGTCACACCCGCACACAGAAACGAGTCGGGTCTGAATGGAGCTTCGGGTTCTGCAGATACCTTCAGAAGTCGGGTCCAGTTCCATCAAACAGAACCACACGGAGCAGCAGGAGGAAATGCTGAGTGATCAGTGTGGAGACATTCTTCAGGTTCTGCTGGTGAGAGAAATGTTCTGGTCCACAAACATGGCTTCTTGGTCGGACAGAATCTTCCAGAACCTCCTTCCTGCTGCTCAGGATCTTTAAGGCAACTTTGAGAACAAAATAAACTCGGATCTCTGGTAGAAAAATAGAGTCATGCTGCATTCAGGGACCCGCAGAGGCTGGGAAGCCCCATCATCAGGACACAGTCAGCACCAGAACTCGGGCCAAAGGAACCCAACCTCAGAAATCCCGGTTCCTCATCAGGACCGGGTTTCTGAACAGCAACAGGTTCTGATGGTCCGAGTCTGAAGGGTTGAAGGTCCAAACATGGCGTCTGTGACCCGGCTGTGTCCAAATCCGAGACCATGTCTGGTATGAGAGTCCGTCCAAGTCGGAGTGCAACAGGGAAAGGTCAGATACGTACAAGGATACCGTCTAAGTGGGTCCGAGCGTGCAGGACACTGCGTTCGGTGGACGCTGCGCGTATCGTACCTGCTGACTGATTGGACCTGTGCGAGGGAACGGATCCAGTCCAGGTGGGTCTGACCCAACCTCAGCGACTCAGAAACACTATGAAGGCAACAGCAACAGTCATGTCAGGTTACCGTGGCAACCACAGCTAGCAACAGTCAGATGGTTTCTTCTCCAAACTGGAGAATCTCACCCTCCACCTTCATCCTCCTCCTCCTCCTCAGTAAAGTGCCGCTCGCCGCTCCTTCATCAGAGCCGCTCAACAATATTTCGTCCTGAAAAACGTTCAACATTTTGACTCAAACAGTTTTTCTTTTATAAACACAGAATTTCATCTTTTCCTCTGGAATCAGATTTTCCAGCTTCCAGCTCAGAAACTTCCTGAATCCGGTCCAATCCGGTCGGTAGATCCTAAAGGTCGGAGTTCTCCGTTAGTTCAACATTCTCCGGACAGAAATGGTCCGATATTCCTGAAACTGGAACCCTTAAAGACCGTCGGAACCGCTCTACAGCGGCTGGGTTTGAGGTTCTGATCAGATCAAGCGGAACAATCCAGACTAAGCACTCTGGTTCTGGACCAAAAACATCAGTTTTAGCAAAGATCCATTGTGGATCAACGAGTTACTATGGCAACCAGAACCAGTTCAGGGGTTCTGATCGAACCCGCCTCAACAGAACCGATCTGTGGCAACAGAGGAATATTTACAGTTTAGATCTGAAATCCAGGAGGAGGAATGTGAGCGCCCCCTGCAGGGAGGACGCTGCTCTGTGATTGGTCCGTTGCAGGTAAGGCGTGGCCAATCAGAGCAGAGCTCGGTCTGTAAAATGGATCTTTAATCCGACCCAAGTCGGATCAGGAACGTCTGGAGCAAATCCAGCATAAATAAACAGAATCCCAAAGTTCCGGCTGCGCCGACCTTTCCTCCCGGTTCTCAGACCGGTGCGGTGCTGATGGGTGTTGCCATGGTTACAGAGAAACCAGTCAACCACCGTCCGGCTTCAGTTTCTGGTTGGTTCCGGATGCTTTGGGTTCCCGGCGTCGCCCAGCACCATTCTGACGAAGACGAGGGTTTTAATGAGGATGAAGGCCGTCCACCTGGCATCATCATCTTCACCTGTCTCCAGCAGGTGGCGCTGCGGAAGCGCCTCAGGATTCGGTCCAAAGGGAGTCCTGGGGTCGGGATCAGGGCTTCTGGGGGCCCGGGGACAGAACCACCGGGGTGGAGAGTCCGTCCACGCTCAGCGCCGGGATGTGGATCTGGTTGCTGCCGTTGGCCGGAAACTGCAGAGGAACAGAGACGGGTCAGAACCAGAACCAGACTTCTGGAGGGAACGGGTCAGAACCAGACATGCACGGCTCCTGTAGTGGAAAAACAAACAGCTCCCCCTAGAGGAAGACCTGCATGTTTAAACAAACTCAGACCTCGGCGCCCCCTGCTGCTCAACCTGAACTCAGCAGGAAAACATGATTCAAGATGAAACAGAAACAATCAAGACCAGCAGGAGGCGCCACAGATCCACATCTGAGCTGACGAGTCCCAGAGAGACTCGGATCAACCTGAACAGAACCGGCAGGCTGCAGGAGGTCAGAGTGAACCGGACCTGTGAGAACGTCAGCAGCACCAGATGGACCGGCCTCCGAGTCAGAACCCTGCAGAATCTCCTCTATCCTTATGGGGAACGGGAGACAGTCCGGGTCTCTGATGAACTGGGGGCTTCTGGTCTGGTCTGGGGGGTTCTGGAGAGACCCAGGTCCTGTTCTGAGTCCTCACAGAGATAGAAGGATATGTGTGTGTGTGTGTGTGTGTGCGTGTCTAGCTCGGGTACCAAGCCACCAGAGGAACCAGAAGAACCGCCCAAGTTCTGCAGAGCGGCACACAACCCACTGATCAGGTCCAGTTGATCAGAACCAATCAGCACCAATCAGATAATTGATCGATGTTCCAGTTATTGATCAGATCAGCTCCAACCAGCTTTCAGTCTGGATTTAAAGGAAATCAGGATTTCAGCTGGTTTGCAGTTTTCTGGAAGTTTGTTCCAGATCTATAGTGAGTAGAAGCTGAATGCTGCTTCTCCATGTTTGGTTCTGGTTCTGATGCAGACCAGAACCAGAACCAGAACCAGCAGGTTGATCCAGCAGCAGATCTTTAATCCGTTCAGTGAGCAGTTTAAAGTCACAGTGAAGGGTTGTAGAACCAGGTGGTGTCTCCATCTTCCTGGTTCTAGTCAGAACGTCAGCAGCAGCGTTCTGGACCGTTGGGTTGACGGTCATGTTGCTGTGGGATAGGTCTATTACCTGGAAGGACAGCTTGGCCGGTGAGCGCGGGGCGATGGGACTGAGCGTGCTCCAGAAGTGGATGGTGGAGGGAAGAGCACTGGGGGTCAGCAGCACCGGGGTCTGAAAAACATGAACACAGAACCTTCCAGAACTTTTCAGAACCTCTCAGAACCGTCTGGAGACAGCAGGTGCTTTACTGTCAGGTGGGAAAATCAGTCATCTACAGAAGCTGCTTGGTCTCCATGGTAACGAGTCCTCCAAGTCGCTTCCTGTTCACAAACATTAAACCACAGGTTGAGGCGCTGCAGGACATGTCTGTTGCCATGGCGATCTCCTCACTCAGGGATTTAATACAGACTGATGTCAGAATAAACAGGAAAACTTTCCGAGCTCCTGGTGGAGGTTCTGAAGAAGAACCAGGTCCAATTGACTATCGACGTCTAAACTGCTTCAAACAGACAGTCAGCTAGAACGCCGAGCTTAGCTAGCATGCTGTCTGCAGCATATTGGCTAACATTCATTTGTCTTCATGGAGAAAATAATGAGTCACTGAGGATCTGATCAGAACCATGCGACGTGGTTCTGGTCCAGCTTACCAGGGCGTGGGAGGTGATAACGGTCGGCGTCAGAGTGTTGGGGGCGCCCGGCGCCAACAGACTGTTGACGGCGGCGTTCACCTGCAGGGGGATAGGTAGTGATGTCAGAGCTGTGACAGACGGACCGGTGGGTCACGCGACCCGGATCATCAGAACCTTATCCAGGGAGAGGCCTGGCGGCAGGGAGGGTGAGGACGGCAGCTCCAGGATCCGGGGCTTCTTGGGTTTGGGCGGGCCGGCGCAGGACGGCGAGGTCGACGCCGAAGATGAGGAGGAGCACGTTACTGTGGCAACGAAGGGCTCTGACGGGAAAACAGAGATAAACCCAGAGAAGAAGCAACAGAACCAGCAGCTGGACCGGCTCTGCCAGGTTCTGGTCTGAAATGGAGAACCAGGAAGTTACCTGCTAGAGAATCCTTGGCCCCGCCCCCTACCACTTCCTGCTGGGCGTCCAGCCCAGGAGGAGGGGGGCTCTCCACGATGGTGATGAGTGGTTCTGGTTCTGCTGGGCCACAGACGAGCTGGGGAACCTGGACGGGTCAGAGGAGAGCTGGTCACACCCCGCTTCCATTGGAACCAGAACCGGGCCTTCTGGATCCGGCGGCACCGGCCCTCACCTGGTCCGCCGGCTTCCTCTGCAGGGTCACCATCTCCAGCAGCTCCTCCTCCGACGGCAGGTTCTCCTCTTTGATGACGACGGGTGGGGGCGGGGCCTGGGGAGGGGGCGACGGGTTGATGATGACGAACACAGGGTGGTGCGGGGGGGCCGCGGGGTCATCCAGCAGGGGGGCCGGCGGCCCGTCAGGGGCGGAGCCCAGACCTCGGCCCCCGCCGGGAGCCATGGGGAGCAGGGGGGCGAAAGGGGGCGAGTCGCCCACGCTGGTGAGGTAGATGTGGGGGGGTTCGTTGAGAGGAGGGCCGGGGGGGTTCTGCGGAGGACAAAGGGGGAGCGGGTCGATCAGAACCGGGTCGCAACTAAAGATGCAAAGGCAGACGGTTCTGACCTGTGATTGGCTGCTGGCAGCGGCCTGCGGGCTGAGCGCCGGCGCGGGGTGGGGCGAGGCCTGGGGGGCGAGCTGCAGCGAGTCCACAGCGCCACCAGCTGGAGGGGAGGGCCGGCCTTCTGGCAACAGGCTCACCTGGGAGGAAGACACGATGAAGACCATCGCCCCTCTGGCTGAGGAAGAGGAGTGATGAAGAGGCCTCACCTCTCTGGCCTTGGGGGCGGGGTCCGGCTGCAGCAGCAGCTCCGATTTGATTGGGCGGGGGTTGGGCGGGGCCTGCAGGGATTGGATGGTGAAGGTGGAGTAGAGGCCGGACTTCATGTAGTCGTTCCTGGAGCTCTTCTGGGCGCCGCCGGGCGCCGGGCGCTGCGGGTGACACGTTGTCATGACAACCGGCAACAACCAGGTTACATGATAACAAACAAGACGCCGTACCTGGGCCGAGCCCTTTGACTGGCAGACCGAGGCCACGCCCCCCAGGCCTTTCAGCTGGCTGATTGGGTCGCAGGCGTCTTTCTTCGGGACCTCCTCAGCGCCGCGAGGCCCGTCTGCTGGCGCTGGGTCGGGCTGGCTCACAAACTTATAGACGAACTTCTGACCGCTGACCTTCTTGATGATGTTCTGCAAGAAGAAGGTAGCATAGCGCTCACCTTGTCGTAGCGGTAGCATAGCGCTCACCTTGTCGTAGCGGTAGCATAGCGCTCACCTTGTCGTAGGAGTAGCATAGCGCTCACCTTGTCGTAGCGGTAGCATAGCGCTCACCTTGTCGTAGCGGTAGCATAGCGCTCACCTTGTCGTAGGAGTAGCATAGCGCTCACCTTGTCGTAGCGGTAGCATAGCGCTCACCTTGTCGTAGCGGTAGCATAGCGCTCACCTTGTCGTAGGAGTAGCATAGCGCTCACCTTGTCGTAGCGGTAGCATAGCGCTCACCTTGTCGTAGGAGTAGCATAGCGCTCACCTTGTCGTAGCGGTAGCATAGCGCTCACCTTGTCGTAGGAGTAGCATAGCGCTCACCTTGTCGTAGCGGTAGCATAGCGCTCACCTTGTCGTAGGAGTAGCATAGCGCTCACCTTGTCGTAGCGGTAGCATAGCGCTCACCTTGTCGTAGGAGTAGCATAGCGCTCACCTTGTCGTAGCGGTATCGCATAGCGCTCACCTTGTCGTAGGAGTAGCATAGCGCTCACCTTGTCGTAGCGGTAGCATAGCGCTCACCTTGTCGTAGCAGTAGCATAGCGCTCACCTTGTCGTAGCGGTAGCATAGCGCTCACCTTGTCGTAGCGGTAGCATAGCGCTCACCTTGTCGTAGCGGTAGCATAGCGCTCACCTTGTCGTAGCGGTAGCATAGCGCTCACCTTGTCGTAGCGGTAGCATAGCGCTCACCTTGTCGTAGCGGTAGCATAGCGCTCACCTTGTCGTAGCGGTAGCATAGCGCTCACCTTGTCGTAGCGGTAGCATAGCGCTCACCTTGTCGTAGCGGTAGCATAGCGCTCACCTTGTCGTAGCGGTAGCATAGCGCTCACCTTGTCGTAGCGGTAGCATAGCGCTCACCTTGTCGTAGCGGTAGCATAGCGCTCACCTTGTCGTAGCGGTAGCATAGCGCTCACCTTGTCGTAGCGGTAGCATAGCGCTCACCTTGTCGTAGCGGTAGCATAGCGCTCACCTTGTCGTAGCGGTAGCATAGCGCTCACCTGTCGTAGCGTAGCTCACTGTCGAGTAGCATAGCGCTCAACTTGTCGTAGCGGTAGCATAGCGCTCACCTTGTCGTAGCGGTAGCATAGCGCTCACCTTGTCGTAGCGGTAGCATAGCGCTCACCTTGTCGTAGCGGTAGCATAGCGCTCACCTTGTCGTAGCGGTAGCATAGCGCTCACCTTGTCGTAGCGGTAGCATAGCGCTCACCTTGTCGTAGCGGTAGCATAGCGCTCACCTTGTCGTAGTAGTAGCATAGCGCTCACCTTGTCGTAGCGGTAGCATAGCGCTCACCTTGTCGTAGCGGTAGCATAGCGCTCACCTTGTTGTAGCGGTAGCATAGCGCTCACCTTGTCGTAGCGGTAGCATAGCGCTCACCTTGTCGTAGCGGTAGCATAGCGCTCACCTTGTCGTAGCGGTAGCATAGCGCTCACCTTGTCGTAGCGGTAGCATAGC
Source organism: Xiphophorus maculatus (assembly GCF_002775205.1). Lineage (NCBI taxonomy): Eukaryota > Metazoa > Chordata > Actinopteri > Cyprinodontiformes > Poeciliidae > Xiphophorus > Xiphophorus maculatus. The sequence goes on along the minus strand of NC_036443.1, from coordinate 31,947,570 downwards.
GCTCACCTTGTCGTAGCATAGCGCTCACCTTGTCGTAGCATAGCGCTCACCTTGTCGTAGCGGTAGCATAGCGCTCACCTTGTCGTAGCGGTAGCATAGCGCTCACCTTGTCGTAGCGGTAGCATAGCGCTCACCTTGTCGTAGCGGTAGCATAGCGCTCACCTTGTCGTAGCGGTAGCATAGCGCTCACCTTGTCGTAGTAGTAGCGCAGTGCGCGGCTCAACTTGTCGTAGCGGTAGCATAGCGCTCACCTTGTCGTAGTAGTAGCATAGCGCTCACCTTGTCGTAGCGGTAGCATAGCGCTCACCTTGTCGTAGCGGTAGCATAGCGCTCACCTTGTCGTAGTAGTAGCGCAGTGCGCGGCTCAACTTGTCGTAGCGGTAGCATAGCGCTCACCTTGTCGTAGTAGTAGCATAGCGCTCACCTTGTCGTAGCGGTAGCATAGCGCTCACCTTGTCGTAGCGGTAGCATAGCGCTCACCTTGTCGTAGCGGTAGCATAGCGCTCACCTTGTCGTAGTAGTAGCGCAGTGCGCGGCTCAACTTGTCGTAGTTCATGTTGTGCTTGTTCTTGCGCAGCCCCCAGAGACGGGCCACCTCCTCTGCGTCCAGCAGCTTGAACTCTCCGTCCTCGCCGGTCCAGGAGATCAGGTGGCGCTGGCGCTGGTCCTCCAGCAGGTGCAGCAGGAACTGCCACAGGGTGATGGACGGGTCCAAAGCTGGGGGAGCAGAGAGACCAGTCAGACATGGACCGGTCCAGAACCGGAGCTGCTAGTTTGAAAGCAAAACAGAGCCGGACTCTTCAGAAGCCAGAAATGAACCAGAACAGCAGCAGCATGATCAGAACTCAACCAGAACCGAGTACGAGCCCAGCATCGTTCTGATCCGACTGATCCAGAACTGATCAACGGCCAGTAAACACAGGAAGCTGCATGTAAGCAATAATATCCGATTGATCAGAACAATAATCAATAGTTGTATTAATTCTCACTTTATCGTCTCATCAGTTCAAATAATTAGTAAAAGTTCTTAAACTCCGACAGACGATCGTCTGGGAATTTACTGATGGATCAATATGGTTTAGCAGAAGCATAAAACAAAGCAAATCCAGCTGACGGTTCTGGTTCTGATCCGTTCGGGCCCTTATGTGTGTCCTGTCTCATTGAAAATTAAAAGTTCCCTGTTCAGTTAGAAATGATCATGTTTGACCCGGTTCTGATCCAACAGAACCGGATCAGCTGCTGGCATCAGAAACACATTCAGCTATCAGTTGATTATTAGTTTCATCACTAAACACTTTTATGATATTTTATCTCATTCCTGGCCGGGTTCTGATAGAACTGGGTTTTCAGTTCTATCAGAACCAGCCGTTGGTATCCGGTGAGGAAGAGGAGTAGATGAAGACGCTCCCCTCCAGAACCATCTGGACCCAGAACCATGGTGGTCCTGCACAGACTGGGGGCGCTGCAGGGTTTTTCATCGTCCAGAACCAGAGGGAGTAATCCTCTCCACTGGTAGCAAATGGTTCTGCTGGTTCTGAACTGGCTCCATCCAGCCGGGACGGTTCTGGCATGGGCTTTCAGAGTAACCAGAACCTGGATGTCAGGGAGACAGGGAGCCCATAAGTCACAGCGAGGTCAACGCCAGAACCAGGAAGTTCAGCTTATCGCTCGGGCCGGTCCTGCACAGCAATCCGGATCGCTGGGGTTCTAGGAGCGGTTCGGATCCTGAACCAGTCCAGCTCCCGATCCGATAACAGAACCAGTTTGACCCTCTGACAGGGTTTCCCCCGTTGTATTATAAGCCTGGCGGTCCACCAGGCTTTACTAGCCCCCCGCCAGGCCAAGCGCTGCTAGTTTTTTAAATTAATTAAATAATAATAATTTTAAAAAATCACTTTTTTTTTTTTTGTTAAAATCCGGATTGCAAGCGTTGCTCTGAGCGTTTCCCTGGCTGGGCAGATTTATTCCTAAAAGATAAGTTTATAGTTGATGAATTCAAAGCAGGGAGAGCAGCCCAATCACTCAACTGGCGCCTCAGCGCGCAGCCACTGCTTGATCTCTTAAGTTACCTCAGCGCAGATCACCTACGCCTCCTTTCTCTCAAACTGGACGCAGGCTGACCTGTATGGATATTTACATCAACTTCCAGTGAGGAATCATGTTTCTTTGGAGAAGTTTACATCAAGGTAGGAGTTTAAACACACCGTGTTAGCTCTGGTTGCACAGCTCTATGTGAACGTAGGAATAACTTGTAGTCGTTGTCAGAGGTGCGTTTAGGAGCAGTGAGAATGATTTATCTTTGTGTACGACCTTCACATCTCAACGTGCTGCCCAGCGTGTGGCGCTGTCTTCCCAGTAAAGTTCACGTCTGTGTTCCGGTTGGTCGGAGCGTTAGCGGTTAACGAACCAGCGCTAACCTCATCGTGCAGGTTCAGTCGGTGAGGAGCTTTCACGCTCGCCTCGTAGTCACGCTTCATGCTGGTTTTATATTATTTTTAGTTTTATTTTTCCAGGTACATAATGCAACAAACCATATCAAATGCTTTGTCCACTTAGTCAGAGTTAATGTGAGATCTGAAAATCTCATCCCTTAAAGTTGAGCAACCAAAACAGTTTCTGTGGCTCTTATTAAAACTCAACAGACAGAAATGTTAGAGCTGCTAAAGCCACATTAGCAGCATTGAATTAAATCTCAGTTTGTTGCTCATCTCTGCTCAGTGCAGCAGATTGAACTCATCCTGCAGGGCCGGTCCAAGGCTGCATGAGGCCTGGGGCAGAATCTGACCTAGGGGCCCCTCTTGCTGCTAAAACCATCAGCACCTCTAACAGCTTCTGGGTTGGATTTAATCTGGGAGAGGGAGAGTAGATTAACTGGCCAAACTAAAAACAATAAGTTATAATTGCAGTTTATTAATTTGTGTTTGTGAACAAACAGCTCAAAGTCACAGCATCAGATTGTTGCTATGGTAACAAAACAATCTAAGTATGAGTATTGTTCTTTGAACTTTTACAAAGTAAACTTGCCAGCTCCTTAAAATCCTAAATTTAAATATTAAACAATTTAAATCTTTTAATTTATTTATGATGAAACCATTAAATCAAATTTAGCAGCATCGATCATCTCAATAAATAAATGTTACATTTATGCATCTGTGTTAAAATATGATCATTTATGGCCCCTGAAGCCCTGATGGAGCCGCTGACTTCATTTGGTTTAAACAGAAGTGAAAATAATTGATATTCATTTTAATCGTATTTTTTATTTGTTGTTTATCAGCCTGGTTGTGGGTTTAAATAGTTTCACTGGCCATGTTTTCCAGTAACATTTAATTACCCAGTAATATTTTGACATTTCCTGTCTAATTAACATCTTTCACCCAAAAACACTGAGCAGGTTTACTGGTGGAAACTCTGCCGACCCGACTCGCTGCTCAGACCGTGAGGAGAACCAGAGGAGAACAGGGTCCATGTTCGGACCAGAACCGGGCCTGGCGGCCTGAAATCAGAAACATCTCATCTAACAACATGAGTGCATCAGCGTCGCCATGGTAACATGCTAATATTGCATCACAGATACGGGAGTTTGATTATCAACAACAAGATGAAGAATGACATCCTCTTCCTCCTCAAGCTAATCAGGATAATAATAATAACCTGGAGACACACACACTCAGCGACCAATCACAGCGCAGCGACCGTTTGGGATGATGAAAGCAGAAAGGAAGCTGCTGCATATGGTTGAAACACACCAACACCGTTTACTTTTTAAACAGAAAATCAACCTTTATCAACCAGAATCAACTTTGACAGGTTGATATGGTCTCTAAAGAAATGGAAACTCTTAAAAACTGCATTGAATTTGAGGTGCAGCAGAACATCCATGTGGCAGTGAATGAATACGTTAAGCTGAAGCAGCAGCTGGAGAAGAACACTATGATCATAAAAATGCTATTTTAGCCTTTTCGCCTTTATTTAAACCAGGTTAAAGCATTTTCACGAGTTTCAGGCTCGTCTTTAATCCACGCAACTGAACGCAAGTTGAAGCGGTTCGTGTCCGGCCCAGCATCACCAGCAGACGGGCACAGAGCCACCTGAAGCTGCAGGCCTCAGCAGCTCACCTGTTGCTACCTGCACGCGCGCGCACACACACACACACACACACACACACACACACACACACACACACACACACACACACACACACACACACACACACACACACACACACACACACACACACAGCAGCAGCCCTCACCGTTAATCAGCGGGTTGGACTCCATCTTCTGAGCGGGTTCAGCCTGCCAGCAGTCACACCGCCTCCATGCTGCGGCTGTCGGCGTCGTGTCGCTGCTGCTGCTGTTGCGGGTCTGTTTGCGTGCAGAAGTGTCACAGTGGAGCTGAGGAGGAGGCGGAGGAGGAGGAGACGTTCAGCCGCTTCTCTGCCGACCTGCTGCCGTTATGTAACCGCTCCGAGTTGCCGCGGTGGGGCTCCGCAGCCTCCATGCTAACTATCCTCTGGGGAGCACAGCGTCCAGAGAAAGCAGCACCGCTATCAGCGAGTCCTTCTGAGATCACCAAGCCCAGCAGGGCTCTCACATGCGGGGGTCCTGGACGAATCCGCGCTCCGGCCGAGCGGTCTTTCTGGCTGCTGACAAAGCCTGCTACCACGATAAGACAACTGCTTCCACCACAAAAGCAAAGCAAAATAAAGTATTTTATCTTCTCAGAAACTGAAAACGAATATCTTAACAATCAAGCTCCTACTGCTTTTATAAAAGTTTCTCCAAGTTCAAGGTCCAGTCACAACAGAAGCTGTTACTCTACCCTAGCCTTCCCGCTGCTCTAGCAAGGAGCTATTAGCCTAGCCTAGCTTAGCCTAGCCATCTGCTCTAGTAATGAGCTGTTAGCTTAGCCCCCAGCCTCTCGGTCTGCGTCAGACCCGAAACATCTAGAGTTTCCCGGGACCGTAAACCTCCACCTCCGACACGGAGGAAAAGTAACGGAGAAGGTCCAGTCTGTAATTCGACAGATGTGTTCGGGGATAACGACTGAACTCCTGAGTTTTCCCCGTTTGTTTCTGGTTACGCCTCTTCACAACTCTTCATCACAGTCAGAGTAACGGCGGTAAAGAGAGAGGTTCCGGTGGAGTCTTTCAAAATAAATGTTTCAAAAGTGATTTTTCGCCTGACCAAAAAGGTGCAGCTAAAGACTGATTTGATTTACGCTCAGTGTATCTTTCTGTTATGCTGCATTGTTTGATTTTATATTGTTGTACTTCTTTAAAGCATCTTTGAGTATTTAGGAAATACAAGATAAAATGTATTAATTCTGTTTACAGAAGGAACAGTTTTAACCCAACTGGCGATACGATTCTGAGTAAAAACTAATAATGTTATGTTGTTTTCAGCTCTCCACTTCGAGTCTACGGATCCCCTTAGGGGACATGCATTTTCTTTTGCATTCCCTCGCAGTAATGTCCAGGGGTCTCATGTATAAAGCGCCGTACGCACAGAAAATGTGCGGCGCCATATTTAACGCACAAGTCGGCATGTATAAAAATGAATTTTGCGTCAAAGTTTACATAAATATATGCGCACTTTTTCCCTGGCGTGAAAATGTGCGACAAACTTTTCTGTGAACAATAATAAACTACAAAGAGTCAAAACTCACCTAAATCCACTGAAATCTGACGGCATTCAGTTATTTAGACCAGGAAGCATCAAACCAGATGGGTTTCATGATTTTAATATTTTAGTGTTTAAATGATGAAACTGAACCACATTTATCCTCAGACAACCTAACACACACACACACACACACACACACACACACACACACACACACACACACACACACACACACACACAATAAAGAAAAGAGAAATAAAGGATGTGAAAACCTCAATGTAAATAATCATGTTGCTCAGTTTGTGTCTCATAAAGATGAAACTCATCGTCTGAATGCATCTATTTATTCTCACTAGAGAGAAACCAGGGCTGATCAAACAGTTTGATTATTGATCAGGTGATCAGGTGTGGAGACAATCCCAGGTATATCAGTAGCTGCATCAAGGTGAGCCGCTACCTGAGGAGCTTTGGCTCTGATGGAGAACATGGAGCCATTGATCAGAGATCAGATTGATCTGCTGGTTTCTGATCGTTTAGATTCATCCAGACTGATCATCCTGGAGCTCTGAGCAGAACTTAAAGCAGGTACCGGTACCGGTCCAGCTGCAGCCGTCCTCCAGTGGAGCCAGAAATCATCTGGACTCTGTAAATGTAACTTCTGCTCATGATTCCTGGATTCAGAAGAAACGTTGAAATCCCGGCTGAACGCTCTGCTGCTCTGAGATCTTTAGGATTCATTTGGAGTTTGTTTCTTTAAAATGTATTAGTTTGATTTTTGTGAGGTGACCTTATGTGCCCTGAAAGCAACTTAGAAATAAAAGATAGAATTATTATTATTATAAATACTTATTCTGCTTCGAACAGGACGTTGCCATGGTTACTGCTTCACAGACTTCCGGGTATTTATACTAATTTACATTAAGATGTATTTATGGAGGCGACAGGCGGAGCAGCAGCTGCTCTGTTTCCTGTAAATCAGGATGAATAAAGGAAAGGTGCGCAGGCTTCGTACATCTGAATTTGTTTGTGCGCCGAACTTTTCTAAATTTGTCCTACGCCAAGTTTTAGTGTGAAAACTGCGCAGTGTTTTGTACATGAGGCCCCTGGTCATTTCATGCGGTATGACTGGACGCTGTAAGCCTTTCTTACAGGCCTCCTACTTTCTGCTTCTATTTGAGGTTTTCAGGAGGTTTTTCCATATCTCGTTGTGAAACAGGTTCAGTTCAAGCCACTTCTAACACAATGAACTTTGACCTCAAGGAGCAGACGCTCACCCGACAGGAAGATACGGAGCTTTACTCTGAAGGGAAGCCCGGGTGTTTTGATATAGTTTCCGGTGGGAGCGTGACATTTGATGCAGGACTGTTTCTGCGGCAACAGGATGGAGACGTCATCAGGAGCTGCTGCTGGCGAGGAGCCGCAGAGCAAGGCAGAGAAAAGCCTCGGTGTTAAATTCCCGGAGGAGAATTTAACCAGATTAATTTAATCTGGCTTTATTTCCGGTTCATATTAATCTGGAAATAAAACTTCAAGATTCATTCTGCTTTTTACTTCCGGTCAGAAGACCTACAATCCTGGAAAATATAAACAAATATCAGAAACGTACTAATGAAAAGAACAAATAAATGAATGTAACTAATCTGAATTCAAACAAATCTTAAACAGTAAAGACCAGCAGATATCTGAACACAATATGGGAAGAATTAATAAAAGTATCAGAACAAGAAAATAAATCTGCATTTTAGTTCAGAAGAGACGAGTTGGTCAGAATTTTTTTCTAGAAATAAAAGAAAAACAAGAAACAGAAGAATCCAGATGAAAGTGAACTTTGACCCCAAGGAGGCAGCTGAGATGGAAAAGGTCCAAACTATTTCAGTTCTGGTCCGACCCGGTTCAGTCCATTTTCATGTTAATTTAAAAGCTGCTGCTTTCTTCTTCTGCGGCTCATTCAGCAAGCCGTCCGTTACCATGGAAACAAGCTCCACGTTGCCAAGCATCTGAGAGCAGCTGAGACCCGACAGCACCGGACCGGTTCCGAACCCAGCAAAGTCAATAGAAATCCAGAACAAAGTTGTTAAATATCCTGAAATATGTTTTATATCAAAAAGAATATTTACAAAAACATCAGATTTTAGAATAATTCAACATCTTCTCAATATTCACAACATAAAGAACAAGAATCATAAAACATATAGAGAGGCCAACCGGACCAGAACCGGACCTGCAGGGTTCAATAACCAGAATGGTTCTAATTAATCTGGATTACAAACTGGATCTGTTGGAAATCAGCATAAAATAAACTTCATAACATTTTAGGCGAACTTCTGTAAATATGTATTAGTGGCTAGAAATGATAAAATAAGGAGAAATATTTTCTAATCAAAAACACACCTAAATAAAATCTAAAGGAAAATGTCAAATAAAATACTTTATTGATCCCTTAAAGGGGGAAATTTTGTTTGTCCTAGGATAGTACACAATAAAACATAAAATAAATAAAAATACAATAATCAATCAATAATAAATCAACCAAAGCAACAAAATATTCTCAAATTCTTTATTAAATTTACAATAAAAAAACACAACAAACAGCAAAAAGACGAGAACTTGTTCATGTTTGTTTCTTCAGCTTCAGTTCAGCTGATTCTGTTTACCAGACAAAACCACTTCCTGACATTTTATTTTGAAATGTCTCAGTGATGTGGAGGACTTCCTGTTTGAGCAGCAACAGGAAGTAGATGTCATCAATGTTTCCGTTTACGTCTAAGAAGAAGTTGGTTCCACTGTGTGTCCAGTTGGAGATCATTTGCCTCCTGATGAAGAGGCTCCTCCTTTTCTTCCTCCTCATCGTCCAATCAGAGCTGAGCAGCAGCAGCAGACTTCCTGCAGACGTCTGGAAGCTCCTCCAGCCCCTGCAGCTCCCGCAGACCCTGGACAGAAGAAGAAGAAGAAGAGAGCAGCCAATCAGATCTGCCCAGAGACAAACTGGTTCTACTGGGACTGATTTAAGACCCAACGGTCCTCTGGGTCAGACTGTGATCAGAACCGGTCCAGTTCTGCAGATGAACTGACCTCCAAGACCATGCGGATATGGGCTTTTATTTTGGCGGCGTCCTTGTTGAGCTGCTCAGTGAAGCTGCAAGCAAACACAGTTAGCATGACTAGCATCTCTCATTAGCATAGCTAGCATACATTATTAGCATGACTAGCATCTCTCATCTGGTCCACAAGTGGATCCTGTTAGCGTCGAGCTAACCTGACTGAACTTGTAGGAATCTGACATTTACATGTTGCTGAATATTCAGGACAAAATACAACAATTTATCATATCAATTTGCTTTAACTTGGGCTAATATTGTAAAAAATCTCCAATATTTATGTTTGATATGGAGAAAAACAGAAAAATATTCTAGATTAAACATTTTGTCTCACGCTTCAGCTGATTTTTTTCTTCAATTTTTAAAATTAATATCAAAATGTTCTACAGAAATATTACTATTTTAAACAAAATGAAAAAGATGTTTTAAAAACGCTGATAAATTGCTCAAATTTAAGTATATAAATAAAATCAAAGTTGAATTTTTTACATTTTATATGTTTAGACAATATTTTAGTATTTGATATGAAAAATATTTTAAAATCTGAAAATAAAAAAAATCTTGCTAAAGCATAAAAATCACAGGGAAATTTTTCCATTTCTAAAATAAAATTTACATCTGGAGAAATTATACTTTGAACTTTTCGAACTTGAATAATTTGAGACAAAGTAAAAACAGAAATCAATAAAATGTTAAAATCAGTTTCAAGAAGTAATATAAAATATCAAAATATCTTCTATTGCTGTCGCCATGGCGACAGCGAGCGTACAGCGTCAGCTGATTGGTCTTCTTGTCGATGAAGCGCAGCGCCTCCTGGTGGCTCATCTCCACGAAGAACCCGAACCCGACCAACACCAGAATCCTGGACGGATTGTCCCTGAGGAGAGGAGAGAGCCAGTCAGAACCGGAACCGGAGTCTGGATCATAAATGCCTGGCGCCGTCCGGGTCACATGGCCACAGGAAGGGGCGGAGCTTACACTCGGGCCTGAACGAAGAAGCTGCAGCCCAGATCCACGTCTGCCTTCAGCCGCTGAGGCCCCGCCTCCTGCAGGAACACACCGTAACGTCACCGTGACATCACCGTGACGTCAGAGACGCCAACTACAGCCACACAATATGAAACTAACTTACAAATAAAATATGGAAGAAATTCAAATCCAAATGAAAGATGCCCGAGGTGTAAATGTGAATTAAATCTTTAAAAACTGAAAAGATGTGAGAAAAAATGTACAATTATCCTTTGAAGTAAAATAACAAAAGATTATTTTAAATCCCAAAATAAATTAAATGTAGAAATGGTAAAAATCCAGAATATTTCTTTATCCAATCTGAAAATAAGCTCCGGCTCTTTGTTTGATCAGCTGTCCAGACTGAAGATCAATAATCCTGAGAAATGACGATCAGGAGCTGATTGGTTGTTTTTCATGTTTATCCAAAAGAATAAAAATTAAACTAAGAGGCAGCTTCTGATTTCAGGTTATACTTTCATTTCATCTCCTGGGATTATAATCCAACTCCTGAAAGCTGCTGAGGTCACAGCGCCCCCTGCTGGAGAAATGAGGGAGAAAGGAAAGCGGTGGCAGAGTGAGACCTCTGTCTGGATGGAGAATCTGTGCAGCTACCTCCAGACTCTGGATGGCGTTCTTCAGCTGCAGGTAGTGAGACATCTTCTCATAGAGACGATCCCTCTGCTCTAACACCGCCCTGCAAACACCACAACACCAGAACCGGGTCAGAATCCCTGTGTCCAGCAGAACCAAGACTTCCTCCATCTTGACCTGCAGACATGGCTCTGGTACCGGGTTCTGGAGGACGGGAACAGTTTTCACTGTAGTCCAGAAATCGATTACAAATGGAGAAAGTGTTCTGATGGTCCGGGTCCGCTCAGACGGTTCTGATGGTTCCGGTCCAGGTCGAGCCGATCTTCAACCAGATCCAGATCCCAAACATCAGCTGACATTCTGAGCAGAACCAGAGAGGTTCTGGACCGGTTCCGGATGGAACCTTCTGCTCCCTCTGGCAGCATGAAGCTCTGAGAGACCAGAGAACATCTGGAACCGTCATGGTGGAGCCGCAGGACGCCTGGTTCAGGACTGAGGACTTGGACCGAACCGGACCTCCGGAGCTCCTCGGTCCGTCTCACACCGCAGTCAGCTGGGTGTCCAGTCGGATGTTCGCCGTGGAGTCAGCGGCGTTCAGCGCCAGCCGTTCGGTCTGCTGCCTGCCAGGAGCTCAGAGGTCCAGTTAGGGACCGTCTGCAGGTTCTGGTCCAAAATATCATCCAAATGTTGATTTAAATCAGTAATTCCATTCAAAAAGTGAAATTTGTATATTATATTCATTCATTACACACAGACTGATATATTTCAATGTTTTTTTCTTTTAGTGTTGATGATTATGACTCATAACTAATGAAAACTACAAATTCAGTGTCTCACAAAATTAGAATATTGTGGAAAGATTCAATATTGAAAATCTCTGGTGCTCCACACTAATCAGATAATCACCTGATTAGTGTGGATGTTTCTATTAAAACCTGCAGATGCTTTAAATTGTCTCTCAGTTCAGATCTGCAGGTCACATGACCGCTGACCTGACAGCCGTCCAGAAGACAACCTTTGCTTAAGAAGCCGTTCAGAGTTCAGAGTCTGATGCGTCCGTCGGACGCCGCCTGGCCGACGGACGCCTGGCTGCAGACTGACGGACGCCGCCTGGCCGACGGACGCCTGGCTGCAGACTGACGGACGCCGCCTGGCCGACGGACGCCTGGCTGCAGACTGACGGACGCCGCGCCGCGTGGCTGCAGTAAACCAGGCAGAAGGAAGAACTCAGCACTGAGAGCTGAACATCATCACTCCTTCCTATTGGCCAAGATTTCTAAAAATCTTTTTTTGTTTTGGTCTTCAGTAATACTCTAACTTTCTGAGATACTGAATTTGGGTTTTCATTAGTTGTCAGTTCTAATTATCAACATTAAAAGAAAAAACATTTTAAATATATCAGTTTATGAGTAATAGATGAAAATAATATGTAAGTTTCTCTTTGTGATTGGAATAACTGATTTAACTTCATGATATTCTAGTTGTTTGACCATCACTGTGGACAGAAAGTGGTCATTCATGCTGTCACAGGAGACACTTTGCTCTCCATCAAATTTTTAAGTCGTACTCAATCTTTAAAATAATTTTAATATTTTTTCTTCAATAGCTTCCAAGTCATGTGACCCAGTGACATAAAATCAGTGTGAAATTATTCTACTAGACTGGAGAGACGATCCTCTTCATTTTACTTTACATTTTTACATAACTTTATATTTAAAAATACACTTGGTTTTTAATAGTTTACATCACATATGACCCACTGACAAGAAATAAAAAGGGTGAAATAGAATAAAAATAGTCACAAGGCAAGAAATCTATGTACATACAGTAGATGCTCATGTTTGGTTCGGAAATTTGTAGACGGTCCCTAACTGAACCTCCGAGCGCCAGGCAGGGAGCGGGAGAGAACGGCTGGCCGAAATTAGCGTTCATAAGTCGGATCAACCTGGAGCTAGACGCCGCTTGCTCCGCGGAGCGCGAATATCCGACTAGAAACTAACCCGGTTCCTCTCACCGCGTCTCCATTTCCTTCTGGTTCCGATCCACGTCTGCCAGGTAGAACCTACAGAACCTTCAGTTGACCCGATTCTGCTCAGAAACTCAGCTTCTTCTTTAAATCAGTTCAACCTAACTTCCGGTTTGGTTCGGTTCGGATTCGGAATGAACCAAACCTGTTTCTGTCTAGTTAGTAAGATCGGGTCAGGCTTACCGCAGGTCTCTCCTCAGAACGTCGTTGATGAAAGCTTCATACTGCAGAACCTTCTGGTCCAGACCGCCGGCAGAACCAGCAGGACGAGCCATCATGTTCCGGTTCCGGTTCCAGTTCTGGAACGCCCGAGCAGATCCAGATGAAATTCTCTGATCCCGAAGAGGACTTCTAGAACCCGAACCCTCCTGTTAGCACAGCTAGCATGCTGCTAACTTCTTCTTCTTCTCTTTTTTTTATGGCGGTTGGCAAACAACTTGTATTTGCGGTCCGCCACCTTCCGGATTGGAGTGTGAATCATCCGTGTCGCTGTTAAAATCTCCCCGTGATTCCCGTTCTGCTAGGAAACTAAAAATACTGCAGATGATCTCTGAAACTATTCCCTAATATCTCATTTATTTTTATTCCTACTGAAATCTCTAAGTAACACCTTTCTTTCCTGAACACATTTATTACATTCTAAAAAACAAATATGCTGGACTGTTTCTAATTTTCCACAATAATTACAACAACCTGTATTATGTTTATTAATTATTTTAAGAGTATTATTTAATCCTGAAAGTCCAACTTATTCTAGATATAACATCTTCTTTTTTGATTCTATTACATTTCCTAAATTCCCCAACTTTTTTGGATACTATAATAAAACCTAGCATTGCCTCCTCTATCTCACTATTCTTACCATTTCTTCTTGATATACATTTTAATAATATACTTTACCTGATTTTTACTTATTTTAATATTTAAATCAACAATATTATTTTTTGCAGCACTCTTAGTAAAACTATCAGCCAACTCATTTCCTACCACACCAATGTGGGCAGGAATCCAAACTAGTTTAACATGAGAAACATCATTTTTAATCCTAAATATTGAGTGACTTATATCCAATATAATATCTTGCCTTGATTCTGAATTGAACTCTAGAATATTTATTAATACTTATTGAATCTGAACAAATTAAAACCTCCCTCTCTCTAGTTTCCTCAGTCCACTCTAAAGCCATTAAAATAGCCATTAATTCACCTACACTGTCAATTTTGTATCTGTTATCATTTTATTTCTCATAATATTTACATCTGGAATTACAAATGATATACCTACTCTATCATTTAACATTTTAGAAGCATCTGTATATATTTGTAATACTCTGAATATTCTCTTTTTATATAACTTTCCACCTCCATTTTTTCTAACTGTAAGTTTAAATCAACTTCAGTCCAAAGATCCTTGATGGAATAACAGGAATAAAAACCACAGGACTAATTAGAAACTTATCTATTCCTACATCTTTTACTTTATTTATTATTATCCATCCAAAACTATTCATTTGTTTCTTTTTTTTTCTCGACTAGGTTGCAGCGTAACATATGGAGGATGAACTTCATTCTGTCTGTAAATGTATTAATAATACATTTACTAATTTCTGAATTTAATTCATTTATCGGTTTATTTGTATGTACATTTTTCATCACTTTAAAACTATCCCAGTTTGGTTTTCTTCTGTTTCTATTCCTATGCTGACAGAAATTGGATCATAATAAATTCATTATGTTTTCTTTAAACTGTCCAGCTGCAAATATCAGCTAAAGATTAAGAATCTAAGGTCAGATCAATAACCAATTCCTTACGTCTTACCAAGTCCACCCGAGTGCCTACCCCGTTACTTAGTACCCCGTTACTTAATATCCCGTTACTTAATACCCCGATACTTAGTACCCCGTTACTTAAAACCCCGTTACTTAGTACCCCGTTATTTAATACCCCGTTACTTAGTACCCCGTTACTTAATACCCCGATACTTAGTACCCCGTTACTTAAAACCCCGTTACTTAGTACCCCGTTATTTAATACCCCGTTACTTAGTACCCCGTTATTTAATACCCCGTTACTTAGTACCCCGTTATTTAATACCCCGTTACTTAGTACCCCGTTACTTAATACCCCGTTACTTAGTACCCTGTTATTTAATACCCCGTTATATGGACCCCATTACTTAATACCCCGTTACTTAGTACCCCGTTACTTAGTACCCCGTTACTTAATACCCCGTTACTTAGTACCCCGTTATTTAATACCCCGTTACTTAGTACCCCGTTATTTAATACCCCGTTACTTAGTACCCCGTTATTTAATACCCCGTTATTTAATACCCCGTTACTTAATACCCGGTTACTTAATACCCGTTACTTAGTACCCCGTTACTTAATACCCTGTTACTTAGTACCCCGTTACTTAATACCCTGTTACTTAGTACCCCGTTATTTAATACCCCGTTACTTAGTACCCCGTTACTTAATACCCCGTTACTTAGTACCCCGTTATTTAATACCCTGTTACTTAGTACCCCGTTACTTAATACCCCGTTACTTAATACCCCGTTATTTAATACCCTGTTACTTAGTACCCCGTTATTTAATACCCCGTTACTTAGTACCCCGTTACTTAGTACCCCGTTACTTAATACCTCGTTACTTAGTACCCCGTTACTTAATACCCCGTTACTTAATACCCCGTTATTTAATACCCTGTTACTTAGTACCCCGTTATTTAATACCCCGTTACTTAGTACCCCGTTACTTAGTACCCCGTTACTTAATACCCCGTTACTTAGTACCCCGTTACTTAATACCCCGTTACTTAGTACCCCGTTACTAAATACCCCGTTACTTAGTACCCCGTTACTTAATACCCCGTTACTTAGTACCCCGTTACTTAGTACCCCGTTATTTAATACCCCGTTACTTAGTACCCCGTTATTTAATACCCCGTTACTTAGTACCCCGTTACTTAGTACCCCGTTACTTAATACCCCGTTACTTAGTACCCCGTTACTTAATACCCCGTTACTTAGTACCCCGTTACTTAATACCCCGTTACTTAATACCCGTTACTTAGTACCCCATTATTTAATACCCCGTTACTTAGTACCCCGTTACTTAATACCCTGTTACTTAGTACCCCGTTACTTAGTACCCCGTTACTTAATACCCCGTTACTTAGTACCCCGTTACTTAATACCCCGTTACTTAATACCCTGTTACTTAGTACCCCGTTACTTAGTACCCCGTTATTTAATACCCCGTTACTTAGTACCCCGTTACTTAATACCCGTTACTTAGTACCCCGTTACTTAATACCCCGTTACTTAGTACCCCGTTACTTAATACCCCGTTACTTAGTACCCCGTTACTTAATACCCGTTACTTAGTACCCCGTTACTTAGTACCCCGTTACTTAATACCCGTTACTTAGTACCCCGTTACTTAATACCCCGTTACTTAGTACCCCGTTACTTAGTACCCCGTTACTTAGTACCCCGTTACTTAATACCCGTTACTTAGTACCCCGTTACTTAATACCCCGTTACTTAGTACCCCGTTACTTAGTACCCCGTTACTTAGTACCCCGTTACTTAATACCCCGTTACTTAGTACCCCGTTACTTAATACCCCGTTACTTAGTACCCCGTTATTTAATACCCCGTTATTTAATACCCCGTTACTTAGTACCCCGTTATTTAATACCCCGTTACTTAGTACCCCGTTATTTAATACCCCGTTACTTAGTACCCCGTTATTTAATACCCCGTTACTTAGTACCCCGTTATTTAATACCCCGTTACTTAGTACCCCGTTATTTAATACCCCGTTACTTAGTACCCCGTTATTTAATACCCCGTTACTTAGTACCCCGTTATTTAATATTACCAATTCTTTTTCTTCAATCTTCTAAAATCCCTCCATTATAATCATCTTGATTTTTCCATAAATGCGTTGAAGTTCCCACACCAAACTATTTTCCCTCTCCAATTCTCTCTTTAAAGTTTTAACTTTTCTAATTGTTTGTAAGGATTGTAATAATTTATTATTTTAATATTCTCATCATTTGTCCAAATTTCTACAGCAATAATTTCTAAATCTGATATTATTTGGAGCTGAATAAATGTTATGTTTCCCTTTACAAATATGGCCGCCTCCTCCAGTCCCATTTATTCTGTCTTTATGTAAGACTGAGTAACCATGAACACTAAACTGTAGTGATGGTTTGAGCCATGATTGTTGAATGCATATTACATCTGGTTTTGTATTTAGATTATTAATGAAGCCTTTAAATTATTCCTGACCATTTGCTGTTAGACTGCGAGCGTTTCATAGTAATATTAGGATTATGTGATGATTTGAGAAGCTTCAGATGATCCTTCCTCATCTCTAAGCTCATCATGGATTTTTTCCAAGATAAATCTTTGGCATTAAAAAACTTTGTAGCTGCCTTTACTATGATTTTTATTTTTTCAGCTTTAGTTCTTGCTTGTTCTGAGCAGTTTATGATAGATGCAAGAAAAGGAATCAATTTTTCTAATGTAATGTTACACTGATTATTGTCTGCAATTCTTTCATAATTTGTTTTTGGATCATTATCATTATTCTTTATTTCTCTCACTTCTTCAGTAATCCTCTTATCAGTTTAACTTTTTGAATTTCAGCTGCCTCTTTTCTTACCATGCACCCTGCATATGCTGCAGTTTGATTTCCTCCACAGTTACAACATTTAACAGGATTATTTCCACCTGTTCACCTCCACGTCTCTGTTTCCCTTGACAAACGTTCGCAGTTTGTCCAAACCTTTGACACTTATATCTGAGAGGTGGTGGAATATAAGCTCTTACATTAAAGCTCATATAACCAATCATGACCTTATCAGGTAGAACTTTATCTTTATATCCAGTAGTAAATGTACTGTCCATTTTCTCCCCACTCCTAAAAGCCTGTAATCTCCCCTCCTTTTATTATTTTCTTTAGCTCCTCCAAGTTTCTCCTACAGGAATCCTTGATATTACCCCTTTTACTCCTCTTTCTTCCCCAACTACCTTTCTTTCCAGCATTTCTTTTTTACACACCATTTGTAATTTTAGGGCCTTATTATTTTGCTCAGCTTTTTTGCAAATGATAAATAGGTTTCCATCCCTTAAGACTTTAGCTAGTTCTACATCTCCAATAACTTTCTTTAATCCATTTGACAAACTGATAGGACTTACTCCAATCATATCCTGTCCAGCCTTAAATTTTAATATAACTTTAAAATCTTCCTACATTATTTTCTTTCTTATTTCAACTCTTTCTTCCTGATCCTCAAGGGATCTTTTACCAGCATTTAGTCGCCTTTTAACCTTTCTTTCCCCCTCCCCTCTTCTATTAATGGTTCATTTTAGCCTCCATTTTAGCTAAAGGACTGAAAATGGTTTAAATGATATCTAACCAATATCATTTATGGTTTAAATGATATTTATACATGAATCTCCAAAGGGCTTCATGGCCTTTGGAGATTCATGTATTTATAATCGAATCAGAAATGAATGCAACATTTCTGATTCGATTATAAAGATCTTTTCCCTGGTGATCCAATCATTAGATTATCAAAAGGCTTTTGATACAGTTAGTCACAACTTTATTTTGACTTTATATTTGTCCTTTTTTTAACTTTGGTAAGTTTTTCATTAAAGCCTTTAGGACACTTTATAGAGATAAAAACATTTCTATAAACTTCTATACGGCACATCTAGTTGGTTTTATATCCATGAAGGGCTTGGCCAGGCTGTTCGGCCACAACTTACATTTTCCTGCTTGTTCTAAAAGATTTAATCAGACAGAGCTCATTTCAGGGAATTAAAATGTTTGATCAAGAAATAAAAATGTCACAACTTGCTGACGATACAACAGTATTTTTAAGAGATTCTAATGAAATTCCTGTAGCTCTGTCTGTTACAGCTAAACTCTCAAGCATTTCAAGATTGAAAGTCAATCTAAAGAAAAGTGAAATCCTTCCTTTAAATTCGACGGCTGTTACTGAAATTTGTGGTATCCCTGTAAAAAACACTGCAACTTACCTAGGAGTTAAAATCTCCACAGTAACAGGGGTCATAATTTTACCCCTGTTTGTGAATCTATTACAAATAAATGTAACACTTGGTTAACCGGGGATTGAACTATTTATGAGCAAAGCAGAAGGAATGTCCAGGGTGTCATATCTTTTCTCGTCACTAGATGTCAGTAAATCGCTCTGTTCTGAATACCTCATGGTGCCTTTTTCAGGCTGGTTGCCTGAAATACGTTTATATTCATAAAAAACCTGCTGCTCCTTCCCTGTCTAGAATATAAGTTTTCTACATTTTTATTTTCTTTACTAACTCTGACTATAAAAGTTAAACTATTGTTGCTGATGGATTGGTTTGCCATCGTCACGTAACTGAGTTTTCTGACCAATAGCGGAAGGTCCGTGTGACGTCAGAAGGTTAGCTGCTCAGAGCCTCGGTTACCATGGTGACGTCCTCTGCGTGTCTGGTTTAGTGGTCAGTTTGTGTGAGTCTTTGCTCAGCTCTTCCTGTCGCACAGCTAGCTTAGCCGCACCGTTACCATGACGACACGTCATCTTCAAAGCGGGTTTCCGTTCAGATGCGCGTTTCTTTCCGTTTGTTCTCCGCAGCCGAATGATAGTAACGGGTTTTGTTAGAGTCGTCGTGAAAAGAACGACTGATTCGGTTCGAGCTGAAACGAGAAGAACCTCTGAGTTCCTTAAAGTGATTCATTTCTGCATGAGGTTCTTCCTCCATCGCTGCTCACCTGGAAGACTCCAGGTTGATTCTTATTGGTTGTTCTTCACTACAGAGCCCCGGTCCTCCCCGGTTCGGTCCGGTCCGGTCCGGCAGACATGGAGCAGTACAGCATCCTGGGTCGGATCGGAGAAGGAGCTCATGGCATTGTCTTCCAGGCCAAACACATCGAGGTATCTGGGGCTGCTTTGAGTCTGGTTCTGGTCCGGTTCTGGTTCCGGTTCTGGTCCGGCCCATCAGGTCTCTGCTGTGTGTCAGACAGGAGAGACGGTGGCCCTGAAGAAGGTGGCTCTGAGGAAGCTGGAGGACGGGATCCCGAACCAGGCAGTGAGGGAGATCAAGGCTCTGCAGGAGATCGAGGACAACCAGCATGTGAGTGCTGGTTCTGGTTCTGGTTCTGATGGTTCTGGTTCTGATGGTTCTGGTTCTGATGGTTCTGGTTCTGGTTCTCCTCAGGTGGTGAAGCTGAAGGATTTCTTCCCTCATGGAACCGGCTTTGTCCTGGTCTTTGACTTCATGCTCTCTGACCTCTCTGAGGTCATCAGGAACTCCCAGCGACCTCTGACCCCGGCGCAGGTGAAGGGCTACATGATGATGCTGCTGAAGGGCGTGGCCTTCCTGCACCAGAACTCCATCATGCACCGGGTCAGCGCCGATGGGTCGTCACTTTATGTCATTTATTTTCTAAACTGAAAAAAATGATCAGAAAAGTTCCCAGTGTTCCCAGTTTAAAGAATCCATCTGCTTGTGTTTCCTGTCCAGGACCTGAAGCCCGCCAACCTCCTCATCAGTTCCTCGGGTCACCTGAAGGTGGCAGACTTCGGCCTGGCCCGGCTGTTCAGTGACCAGGGGGAGAGGCTCTACAGCCACCAGGTAGCCACCAGGTAAGCAGCCGAGGCTCCGCCCCCAGAGGGCCCCGAGAGGGCTGTTCACTTCCTGTCTGCACAGGAAGTGAACCTGTGGGCCGTGGCGTCTTAGCGGACCCGACCCAGAAGTGTTTCCTCTCTCCAGGTGGTACCGAGCCCCAGAGCTGCTGTACGGAGCCCGGAAATACGATGAGGGAGTTGACCTGTGGTAAGAGGCTCTGCGGCGGTTCTGGTGGACCGTGCGGCGGTTCTGACCGTGCGGCGGTTCTGTTGGACCGGTCTCAGGCTCTCTGGTTTCAGGGCGGTGGGCTGTATCTTCGGAGAGCTGCTCAACTCCTCTCCTCTGTTTCCCGGGGAAAACGACATCGAACAGCTCTGCTGCGTCCTGCGGGTTCTGGGGACGCCGACCCGGGAGAGCTGGCCCGTAAGAACCGCACCTCACCGCTCAGCAGAACACACAGTGTCTAGAACCAGAACCAGGGTCAGAACCAGGCAGGTATCAGGCCCGGCTCTACCTAAACCCAGAAACAGGAAGGTTCTGGTTCTGATGGGTTCACCTCTGGTCTGCTTCCAGAACCAGATCTAGACCTGAGGAGTTCTGGATGGACTGACGGTTTCTGTCGGTCCAGTCAGAACGTTTGGAATGTTGAAGGAATCACTGGAGCAGCTTTGGGTTCTGGTGGAGTTCTGGCTCAGGTTCTGGTGGACGGTGAGCGGTTCTGGAGATGGAATGATCGGAACCGCTCATCTGACCGGAGCAGGAACTGGAACCGAGCCCTGAGGAACTTCCTCCAGACGTGTTCAGGTTGAGGATGATCTTTTGGACGATGTCGGTACCCGACTGAGACCAGAACCAGAACCTCTGCCTTCTCTCCTCCAGGAAATGGTCGAGTTGCCAGATTATAATAAAATCACCTTCAAGGAGAATCCAGCGATCCCATTGGAGGAGATCGTCCCTGACACCTGTCCTCAGGCTGTGGACCTGCTCTGCCGCTTCCTGGTCTACCCGTCCAGGCGGCGCTGCTCGGCCACACAGGTGAGCCTCGGGGGTCCAGGTGGCTCGTTAACGTACCGCTCGTTAGTGGAGCTGATCTCTGATTGGTTGTTCCTCCTGTAGGCTCTCATCCATCCCTTCTTCTTCTCCTCTCCTCTTCCTGCTCACCACTCTGAGCTGCCCATCCCTCAGAGGGGGGGTCGCCCTCCCCGCCAGCGCCTGCAGGCTCCGCCCACCGACTTCTCTGTGGACCTGCCCCTGCAGAACAGCGTGGTGGACCCCGCGTTGCTGCGGCCACACGCCCCCTGCCTCTGAAAAGACTCAAAGTGTTGGAAATGAGAGGAGGGGAGAGAACTACTGAACTGAACTGAACTACTGAACTGAACTGAACTGAACTGAACTACTGAACTGAACTGTACTGAACTACTGAACTGAACTACTGAACTGAACTGAACTACTGAACTGAACTGAACTGAACTGAACTACTGAACTGAACTGTACTGAACTACTGAACTGAACTACTGAACTGAACTGAACTACTGAACTGAACTGAACTGAACTGAACTACTGAACTGAACTGTACTGAACTACTGAACTGAACTGTACTGAACTACTGAACTGAACTACTGAACTGAACTGTACTGAACTACTGTACTGAACTGAACTACTGGACTGAACTACTGAACTGAACTGAACTGAATTGTACTGAGTTTGTTTTTTTCGTTTTGCATCAGCTGCTTTGTAAAGTGTGTAACTGACTTGTTTCCATAGAAACCGGTGGTTGGTCTTCATGACCTGCAGTTACTGGTGTTACTGGGAAGGCCAGTAAAGTCTTCACTCCCATTTTGCTCCCAGTATGAATGAGCTGGAACAGAACCTTCTGGTTCCCTCAGGATGATGGTTCTGGTTGGATTCACTGGGAGAATCCCAGTCCTCCCAGTGTGGAAGCGGAGCACCAGACAGGACTGTTTGGACCCTAGAAGCTTCAGCGCTGATCTATGATGTTGCTTCATGTCCGGTTTCATCACCAAAAACCACAGAACAAGCGTTGTGTGGGCGGGGCCAGCGGTGGGCGGGGCCAGCGGTGGGCGGGGCCAGCGGTGGGCGGGGCCAGCGGTGGGCGGAGCGCTGGCTCCTCTCAGAAGGAGCAGACCGAGGAGCAGCTTCTCAGTCCTCTGTGTTGCATCAAAGATCCTCTACGACCAGACAGAGCTCTCACTCCCAGAAGAACAGAGATGATGTCAGGTGTGACTCCATCAGCTGATTGGTCGTCAGGCTCTCCAGCCACCAGGGGTCAGAGGTCATCAGGCTTCAGGATGAAGGTCAGGACCTGCAGTCTCTGCTTTCTGTTAGCGGATCAAAGAGTTTTTAGGAAGAATAATCTGGATATCAGGTGAAATGTTTTTATTTGTGCTTTTCCATGTTGTTTCTTCGTCACAGTGGAACCAGTTCAGCTCCACTGGTTCCCAGTCAGTTCATGTCAGGATTCAGCCTGCAGCTGGGATTAAATCTGCTCTCCTCTGGTCAATCCAGGAGCCGATCAGGGACTATCTGGAGCTGCTGTCAGCTCTGCGGCTCCTCAGGGCTCCATCTTTGGTCCCTGTTGCTTCCTCTGATCCGCCAGGCCCCCTGCTGGGGTTCCTCTGTGTGTCAGGAAACGTTTGTCTTCAATAGGCTCCAAGATCCCCGAATGCTTCTGACGCTGACAGCTCACCTTTGACCCTGACCTGAGCTTCCTTGCATATTTTTGTGTGTGACGATGTTGTTGCGTCTGATTGGTTGTTGCAGCTCGGCGCTGAAGCTCACTGGTCGGCCTCGGATGAATCCGGGCTCCTCAGACGGCCTCACCGATTGGACGACCCCAGTCTGTCACTGGGCTCCGCCTACAGCCCGCCTCCTGTCTACTCCTTATATGGGCATCCTGCTCCGGCTCCGCCCCCTGCCTTCCTGCGTCCCTCCCCACCTGGATGGGACCTGCTCAGTCCTTCCTGGTCTCCGGCCTGGAGTGAGCCAGGTGAGTGTTTACCTGTGGCTGTTCTGGCCTGTGATTGGTGGAACCCTGAGCAGCTTGTCTCTCTGCAGAGCGCCGCCAGTGTTTCGGCTGCGGGACCCACAGCGCCCTCCTGTGGAGGAGGGAGGCAGCAGGAACGCACCTGTGTTCCACCTGCAGCGTGCGACAGCAGAACCCGCCGCTGCTGCGGCCCAAGAGGAGAGCGGTGAGGTCACGCCTGCTGGTTACCGTAGAAACAGATCCACCTGGGGGCAGAGCCAGAGCCTCTTGCTGGAACTGTGAGAAGGTTCTCAACCGGGTCAGAACCGACCCAGTCAGAAGCTGCTGCTTCATCCAGACTGGAGGAAATTCAGCCTCCAGCCAGCAGGGGGCGCTGTGTTCAGGCGTCCTCAGCGTTCCGTCTCTTCCTGCTTCCAGGCGGCGGCCAGGAAAGGAACTCAGTGCTCCAACTGCGGGACGGGAACCACGTCTTTGTGGAGGAGAAACGCTGCAGGAGACGCCGTCTGCAACGCCTGTGGCCTCTACTACAAGCTGCACCAGGTGACGCCTCACTTCCTGGAACTTTGTACTGACAGCCATCTTGGTAGACAGTTGGTATGGCAACAATAAACAAACCACAAGCTTAGAACTAGTGCTCTCCTCTTATACAAGTTCATTACAGCCTTTACTCAGTTACAGTTTCTGAGTTCTCTGTGTGATACTAAGATAAATATCAGTGACATTGGCTGTAGTTTTCACTGCTGACTGTTAGCTTAGCTAGTGCTAGGCCTGCCACGATAACAAATTTTGCTCAACGATTAATTGTCTCAAAAATTATTGCGATAAACGATAATATTGTTTGAAGACTTTTCCACACTGATTTAATGGAAATGACGTAATAATGCATGTGATTTCCTGCCAAAGATAGATACACTTTATTTTCAAAAGAATATTTAACACTGGAGCTGATAAACTAAATAAACTAAACAACCAAAAACAAAATGGATTCTCAGTCTCCATTAACAAAAAACTCACTTGAAAAAAAAAACTAAGCAACATAAAGCCAAAGTGAAAATAAATACTGCATTCAACCTAAAGATTATGAAGTGTGTATATTATGTTGCCCTTCAGTAATAATTAGATTTAAATAGAGAAGATGGGCACATCGACTACCTGATGCAATAATTCACACTACACGATTTTTTGCTCCTATTTTTCCCCTTACAACAATCTTAAAACGTTGGTCGTCCCTGACTGGGATCTTAACTCAGCCTGTTGAATGTGACAGGCAGCCAATCAGAAAGCCGGATTCTCCTCGCTGTTTTCTGAGGGTACATTATGGAGGGGAATCCCAAACAGCTGACACGGCGCAACCCGAAGTCCAGGACATTGGAGATGATATGTGGAAACAACATTAATGTTTATTCAACATGCAAAGAATATAGAAATGACAAGAGGAGGAGTTGGAGCGAAATTGCTACCGCAGTTGATAAACCCGGTAACTTTTCAGCTGTTCTTCGTTAACGTGACATAAACAGGTTCTAATGATTTTCATTCAGTCAGGACTTTACGCTGACACTAGCCACATGCATTGCAGGTAGATTGCAGTAAAGCATTGATTAATGCTGGTTTTAAAATTAGTTCACTGAACTTGTAGCCATTATTTTGTTCCCATTGTTGGAAACCACACGGCAGGACCGAACCCGATGGAACCGTTATACCTAGGATTTCTGTCGGCTAATGTGTGATCTGTCAGGTTTTAAAAATGGGCCGACAATCCAATCGTGTCGTCTGCGCTGAGCTTTACACTAAGGAAATGAGGTCAGAGGTCAGTGGAGAGCACCGGAGTTGAGCCTTTTTTCATTCAGTATCATTAACAGAAAGAGAAAAAGGCAGCAAGAGACGATAATGCCGATAATTAAAATGAAGTCGATAGTTTTAATTTATCGTACGATTAATCGATTTACCGTTTATCGGACAGGCCTGGCTAGTGCAGCTTTTATCTGCTAGCTAAGAGGACACAGTCAGCAGAACCTGATTGTTCACATGAAGAGATCGTACATATTTTATAAATCTGTTTAAATGTTGATGTTAAGCGGCCATGTTGGATAAACTCTTCCTGCTCACTAGCATTGAGCTGCAGTAGCAGATCAGCGGCGGCTCGTCCACATCGTCGGACATGTTTCATTCTCCGTCTCATCCGGGTCGACCCAACAGCAGCCATTTTGTTCTCGTCTCTTTCACCTTGTCCAGAGTTCAGCTCCGCGCTGCGCTGCCTACCAAGATGGCGGTTCGATGGTGCAGATCTTTTCCGGTTCATTCTTGTGGGAACTTTGTTTTTTTTATCACACAGAAATAATTAACTCTGACCAGAGAAGTCTGGAGTGGTGTAACATGTGACCTTTGACCCCTCTGTCTGCAGGTGCATCGGCCACTGGCACTGAGGAAGGACGGGATCCAGACCAGGAAGAGACGATCGGCCAATCAGAGGCCAGGCAGGAAGGGAGCTGACCAATCAGGGCCCTGGGCTGGCCCGCTGTGCTGAACCGGACCAGTTCTGTGACCCGGTTCCTCTGAGGATGATGATGATGATGAAGTGGAATAAAGCATGTGAAGCTGGGGTCATGTGTTTGGTTCTGTTCTGGTCCGTTTGGACCCATCTGGGCAGCAGAGGCAGATTCTCCTGCCTGGAGGCAGACAGTGAAGGCATCGCCCCCCCGCCACCCACGTTGTGCAACGCAGGAGGTTCTGGTTTTCCGGAACCAGACAGAAAAAGCCAAGAAAGGAAAAGGGAGAAGAAGAAGAAAACGGTTGGTGGTCTGAGGCCGAAACGCCTGAGAGGCGCTAACGGACCCAACGGCGCCAGAGACCACAGAACTCAGAACACACAGAACACACACCTCACTGAACACACAGAACACACACCTCACTGAACACACAGAACACACACCTCACTGAACACACTGAACACACACCTCAGCAAGTCCTGGTTCTGGTTCTGGTCCTCCAGGTGTTTTTTCTTCTTCTTCTAATTAGGATGAAACAACCAATCAGAGCTCAGCTCCAATGAGTGGTCTTTGATGTCTTCAATAAACTTTAATAATAATAAATCGATGCTAACATGGAATAAGTGTGAAGATGTTCAGTGAAGCTCAAAGGATTCAAACAGGAAAAACTGGAAATTCAAACCTTCTGAAAAATATCAGAAATAATTTATGAATCAAACGAACGGAAGAGGAAGCAACAAACAGTGATAAAGTTCTGAGTCCAAAACACGAATCCAGACAAGAGGAATAAAAAACGTTAATCAGATTAAATCCACGTTTCTGGTTTCTGGTTTTTTACCAAACTTTAAATCTAAAAACTGATCAATGGTTATCAATAATGTGACCATTCAGGTGTGTCAGCTGATCAGACGCAGAGAGGAGGGTCAGAGGTCACGGCAGGTCAGCAGGTTCTGGGCCGGGTCAGCAGAAGGTTCTGATGAAGGACTCAACTTGTTGCAGCAAGGAGTTTGGTAATCTGACAATCTGGATTAGAGCCTGGCTGCTTTAACATTTACTAACTTATTTAAAACGCTTCTGAATTATTAATCTGCATCTTTTAACGATTGCTGTAAAAATACTGGATTGAAAAATCTGCAGAATGGAGATCTAAAGTAATCATCAGCGGATCAATATCTGGATTGATTGATGGTAAATCTACTTAATCCATAAAACTTCCCAGATCTTCAAAGTGAATATTAAATATTATTGACAGTCTGAGGAAGTTCTTCAGCTGAATTAATTTTTAAAATGAATTTATGGATAAAGACTTTTTATTTTATTTATTGTTGATTAGGTACTTTATTCATCCTAAAGGGATGAATATGAATATTTGTTTAATTTCGCCCTGACAGATTATTTCATCTCATTAATCTGGTTTGGATGTTTTTTGTAACAAATCTCTAAAATGATTTTCAAAGAATTTTTTTTCTGTATAAATAAAGGATTATTTGATTATCGATTCGTTTTGAATGAATCCATATTTCCAGGACAGCTTGGAGTTCAGTTCTCGGTTCTTATTCCAGGACCTGGAACGTTCTGTTCGGATGGTTCTGTTCGGATGGTTCTGTTGGTTCCGCAGAAGCTCCTCCTCCATCCAACAAACTTTTAACAAACCGATCAGCCTGATTGATTCGCAGACTCGCAGTGCGCATGCTCAGAGGCGGGGCACGGGGTGCTGCTTTCAGGGGCGCCTCGGAAAGCAAATAAGAAAGTTTTGATGGATTAGACTCTCCTCAGGTTCAACTGAACGTTCACCAGAACCGTGTCGGTCAACATTGAAGAGATGGTTCGTAATGTCTGCACTGATTCGTCAGCTCGGCCGTTCAGCTTCAGACCGGATGCAGTTAAAGACTCGGCTGGAGTCTGTGGATTCCGACAGCCCTGAAGGCAGCAGCGGAGCAGAGGAGGAGCAGCTGAGGGTCTCGGAGCGGTGAGTCTCGTTAAAGCCGTTTATTCCTTCTGGTTCGGGGCTTTATCCGGTCCCGGTCCCGAGCAGGCCGGACCGGACCCATGGGGCACAGCGGGCCGGAACCGGGAGCTCCTGAGGCCGCAGCGGGAGCCCCACGCCGCCGCCGAGGGGCAAACATGTCTGCCCCGGGGCTGCGCGCGTGCTTACGCCGGTCTAAGCGCGTGCACGCTATTCAGTGACAGGTAGAGCGCATGCAGCGTGAGGTTCGGTCCGGTTCTGGGTTCTGTTTGGCTGCAGGTTCGGTCTGCAGGGTCCAATAGCTGCATGCTCCATCAGCGGACTGCAAGTCCCAGAATCCTTTGCGGGAATCCTGGGAAAGTTTTCCGGATCCAGGATGAGATTCTGAAGGAGCGAGGCGTTTCCGGTTCTGATCTCTGGTCCAAACTGTCAGCTCGGCTCCTAAAGAGGTCCGGGTTACCATGACAACCAACCAGAGGCCAGCCGAGCCGACATGCTCCGTCCAGCTGCAGAGCACGGTGGAGGCTCCCGCATGGTGTGGGGTTGAGTTAATGCAGCGCCACCTGGAGGCTCCGGGCAGCATGACGGCACTTCTTCTTCTCTGACATGTTTGTTTCTTCTCCAGGTGATTTGATCAGTCCATTGATTGATGATTGGCAGCTCATCAGCTGATTGGCTCATGGTAACAACCAATGAGCATGGACTCTGAGGCCACGCCCCCAAACCGCAGGACTCATCCCAATTGGCCATGGTAGCAGAGGGGACGCCTTATCCTAAGATGGAGCAATTGGATGAGCTGAGCTTAGGGGCGGGGCTTGAAGTGGCAGGTGAGACGGAGGGCGCCAGGTGTGTGTGTGTGTGTGTGTGTGTGAGATGATCAGCTGATGGTTGACTCTGTTGTTTGTGCAGAGGAAGCAGGATGTGGTGAGGAGGAGGAGCTCTGTGACCAGCCTGAACCGGCTGTGGAGGACGCTCCGCCGGACGCCGTAACGATGGAACAGTGCTGGAGGCAGCAGTTCCCGGACCTCCGGCGCTGCTCGGTCGTCCTCCTCAGGCTTCCTGCGGAGACGCTGCGGCCCTGGCGGTGGGGCGGAGCGGAGAGGAGGCGGAGCCAGCGCGTCAGGTCACGTGACCTGCGGTCCGGCTGGGACTGGATGGAGCCGCTGGACCCAGAGAACGGCGGCGTCGGAACCCGAGCCTTCATCAAGAACGTGGAGGTGAACGCCCCTGAACATGAGCCTGGGAAACCCCAGAGCCGGCTGAGGCTGATGCGATGCCTGGAGCCGCCCTCTGACCCCGCCCACCCAGATGACGGTGCCGCCCTGGGTGAGCCGCCACAGAGCGACCACACCTACTGCCTGAGCTTCAATACACCTGAGAGCAGCAGCCAATCACTGGAGGACAGGTAAGAGTGGGAGGAGCTACAGAAATGTCAATGAGTTAATCGATAATTTGAAGTTTTCTCTATTTTATCATTTGTCTGCCTGTTGTAAGTGACATAAAGGCTTAAATTACATTTTTGTGTCATCTGTGTTAAATACTGACTAAAGTTTAGACATTTATAAAACATAAAGCAGGATGATGGATAGACAAGATAATAAGAGTAATGAATGAATTCAGCCAGTGACTGTTGAAGCGTTTAGTGACTAAACTCCCCAGAACTTGTTGGCGCCATGTTTGTTCTGATCATGCTGTAATGGCTCCGTGTTTCTGTCGTCATAGCGACTCGGTGAAACTTCAGTTCATGTTTCTGAACTGAAGTGCATTAAGAACGTTCTGGATCCACACCGGACAAATGGTACGGCCGCCATCTTTGTTTCTGGCTCCGCTTTAGGATGAGCGACAGCGTCCTCTGCTGGACGGCGGCCAAACTACAGCACTGAAAGAAGCGCTGTTATTAGTGAATCGATTGGAACTAATTTTAATCTAATAAATCATCAATGGAGAATTAATCATAAGTGGATTCATTGTTTGCTTCCTACCAGACAATTAAACCTTCAGGAGTGGAAAAACCCACAGACTCCTGAATGCATCGCCAGCAGGCAGTGAGAGGAAACACAGCGGTTCTGGTTCTGGTCGGTCCATCTGGACCAGAGAACCAGGCGCTGCCCTCCCCTCCGTTACCTGACCTTTGACCTCAGCGTCTCTTCCAGGCCGCTGTCCCGGTTCTTCAGCTGGGCACAAAGAGACGGAGACAGCCGCTGCTCACCTCCAGGTAGCTCACCTGTCCTCCTGTCTGACCGGTTACCATGGAGACCGAACAGCCGGCTGACTCTTCTTCTCTGCTTCCACTTGTTTCTGATTCCAGAGAAGAAGAACGTGCCGAGTGTGGTGCTGAGGAAGGTAAGGGCTCACCTGTGTGTGTGTGTGTGTGTGTGTGTGTGTGTGTGTGTGTGTGTGTGTGTGTGTGTGTGAGGCCTCAGTGTGTCTGCTCTGTTCCAGGTGACAGGTGATCAGTGGGTCCTCAGGACTGGATCTGTTAAAGAAGAGGAAGAGGAGGATGAAGAGAAGGTTCAGGTGAGGCTGAAGGTCATCTGGAGGTCATGTGATCATCTGTTAACCAGGTTAACCAATAGAATCTGCTCTGCCCACCATGTGACCTGCTGCTGCCCTGTGATTGGCTGATTAGACGAAGAACAGGAAGAGAGACGAGACTTCAGCATCAGGACAGAAGATGGTGAGGAGGATCAGCAGCATCATGATGTTTTGTGCTGCGGCATCATGATGTTTTGTGCTGCGGCATCATGATGTTTTGTGCCGCGGCATCATGATGTTTTGTGCCGCGGCATCATGATGTTTTGTGCCGCGGCATCATGATGTTTTGTGCCGCGGCATCATGATGTTTTGTGCTGCGGCATCATGATGTTTTGTGCCGCGGCATCATGATGTTTTGTGCCGCGGCATCATGATGTTTTGTGCCGCGGCATCATGATGTTTTGTGCCGCGGCATCATGATGTTTTGTGCCGCGGCATCATGATGTTTTGTGCCGCGGCATCATGATGTTTTGTGCTGCAGCGCCGCCAGGCCTGCCGTAGCTGCGCTGCGTGCCTGAGAGAGAACTGCGGCGTTTGCACGTTCTGCCGCGACATGAGGAAGTTCGGCGGTCCGTCCCGCATGAAGCAGAAGTGTGTGAGGCGGCGCTGCCTGCTGCTGGTGAGTACAGAACCAGAACCAGAACCGGGTCTCTGTCCAGAACCAAACCTCCCTCTGCTTTCTCCTCAGAGCGCGCGGAAACAGCCGACCAGGCAGCAGAACCGACCCGGGGAGCAGACGGAACCGCCCGACCCGGTCCGACCTGGAGACGACACCGACTGTCCGGACGCCCAGCAGGACGGCGTCCGCCGCTGGAGACACGAGAGGACGGCAGGAAGGCGAGAGGTAGGGCCTGCCGGTTCTGGTTCTTCCCAGCAGAACCTCCAGTCGTTTCCGGACCCACTCCGGTTCCGACCCGCGGCCCGGTTCGGCCAGATCTCTGAGTTTGTTTGTGTTCAGGAGATGAGGAAGAGGATGTGGATGAAGAGGAGGCGGGGCCAGAGGGGCGGAGCCTCCGAGACCCGGAACGGCTGGATCGGTCCGCTGATGAAGAGCGAGGAAGAGGAGACGCCATTGTCCCACTGGCGCCAGGTCACTGGAGGCAGTGGGACCAGTTCAGCTCCAACTGGGACTCACCTGCAGGTACAGACTTCCTGTCCTCTGCTGTCTGCCAGACCCGGTTCTGACCCGGTCCTGACCCTGTCCGTCTGTCCCAGTGGAACCTGACCCTGGACAGCGGCCACCTGTCCTCCGCCGTCCTCTCTGACTCCGCCCTCACCTGTCTGTCCGGCCTG
Organism: Xiphophorus maculatus; assembly: GCF_002775205.1. Lineage (NCBI taxonomy): Eukaryota > Metazoa > Chordata > Actinopteri > Cyprinodontiformes > Poeciliidae > Xiphophorus > Xiphophorus maculatus. The sequence goes on along the minus strand of NC_036443.1, from coordinate 31,916,276 downwards.
CTGCCTCCGGTAGAGCTACCTGCCGACCGCTCACCGTTTCCATGGTAACGGTCACCAGAGCGTCTCTCTGTCTCCAGGACGGATCCGTCCTCCACGTCTCCACAGGCCTCACCTTCATCCCTCATCCTCTCCCTCACCTCGCTGCCATCCAATCGCCCGAGCCGAAGGAGGAGGAGCAGCCAATCAGCGTCGAGCATTACGTCAGGGAGGCGGAGCTTCGGACCGGGACGTCTGAGGGGGGCAAGTTCTACGAAGTGGAGGTGGAGCTGCCGGACCCTGAGTCCGACCAGAACACCATGACAACATCATCACCGGCGCGCTCTGACATCACTGCTGACATCACCGCTGACATCACTACTGACATCACCTGCAGGCGGCCGGACTTTATTTCATTGGTCGGTGGAGCCACCGTGATCGGCTGATGAAACCGTGTCGGTCCGACCACTAAACCGTTCCCCTCTGCTTCCAGGAACCGCAGGGGTTCTGCCTGTTGGGGGGCGGAGCCAGCCGCGCAGGGGGGCGGGGCTTGTTCCATCTGCTGAAGTTGCTGAGGAGGACGGTGCTGCCGGCGCATTGGGTCGCCGTGATGGCTGCAGGACCGGAGCTGCAGCTGCTGCAGTGCTGCAGGGTAGGTAGCTGCTGCCGCCGCCGCCGCAGCCATCACCTCTGCTCACGTCTCTCCTGTCTCTCATGTCTCCAGCTGTCCTCCATGAGGGACGCCATCGTCCACGTCCAATCGGATCGCAGCTTCCGGGTCAGCGTGCGGTCCCTTCCGCTGCCTGACGGCCACCGCCTCTACAGGAAGTGCGCTCACAGAGTCTCTCACCTGAGCCAGGTAACAGCACGGTGGGCGGGGCCTACGGACTGGCTCCGCCTCTTCCTGATCCCGTCCTGACTCTTTAATTTTTGATGGGGTTCTGACCCGACCCGACCAAGTTATCGATCAGAGATTCGTTTCCTCTAGCAGAGCATCAAGTCCACAGCATTACTCCTCCTGACCAGCAGGGGGCGACAGTGAAGAGGAAAAACTCCCTTTAGCAGGAAGAACCGCCCAGCAGAACCGGCACCTGCAGGCTGGTATCGAAGGGTTCTGGTAGTGACTGAACAGCGCCTCCTCTGGTCATTCAGGCCCGGTGCCGGTCTTCATAAAAACAAAATGTCTCCACCTGAACACTAACATGCCAATAGGGGGCAGCATAGCACAAAGCTGTTAACCAACCAGAGCAGCTGCTTTACCTGGGGCCAGGGGTCACACTGTTAGCCGCAGGATGCTAATAGCAGTGTGTGTGTGTGTGTGTGTGTGTGTGTCAGCTGGTGTCTCTGCTGCTGGATCTGGAGCGACTTGCTGTCTGCCGTGGCTGCAGGGTTCAGGCGGCGTCCCGTCGGCTGCCGCTCCGCTCCGCAGACTGCCACCTGCTGGTGGCTCCGCCCTTCCACACCTGCCTGCCGTGCCTGCTGGAGGAGGAGGAAGAGGAGGGTGAAGATGAAGATGGAGCCATGGTGGAGGAGTTCCAGTCTTGTTAAAGTGCCTCACCATGTTGGGCTGGGGCTTCTGGGTAATGGAGTCCATCAGCTCCAAACGTTTCTACCTCAGGTTTTTACTACTGAACAGTTCATCAGAACCGAGTCCGGACCGGACCGGACCGCTGTGTGTTTCTGAATGTTACTGAATTTCTGAAACATTCATAAACTCTGAATGTTTCTGTTGGTCCTAAAGAGATTTTTCTACTTTTGATACGTTTATAAAGAGTTTTTCAGAAATGCCACAGTGTGCTGTCTTTGCTTCCTGAAGCAGAGTGGATCTCTGCCAGGGCCCCATCAGGGCCCCATCAGGGCCTCTCCTGGTGGTTCTGTGATACTGAGAAAATTAAAGCAGAAACAGATTTTTGAAGTTTCCTGTTCTCTCAGGTTAGATTAACGATTCATATAAATGAGTTTAAATTACTGTGGGTCCTGGGGGCCCGGCATCCTGGACGTTTTATTCTCTCTCTGGTTTTAGTAACAACCTGTTCAGCAGGTCAAAGTTCTTCTTAGGACTCTTAACGATCCATCATTGGATCCAGGTGAGTTAAACCAGGGAGAGACTAGAACATGCAGGATGCCGGGCCCCAGAACCCACTTTGGGTTCCCCTGCACTATGTCAAACTCGAGGCCCGCATCCCAAATTTGGTCCGCCGTAATTATTTCTGTGGCCCTCTGGACTCCAAATTTTGAAAAAGATCTTCCTAATAAGAGTTGTGTGTAAAAATGTTATCAATCAAATCAGTTTCAGATTACATCATCAATCAAAAGATGCTGAATATTATCTCATTTTAATGAAATTAAAAGCTAATGTTTCAGCAACCTGTTAGCTGGTAGCTTTACCTTTACATTCTGCTGCTGCTGGCCCTTTAAAGATGTTGTTGCCATGGTAGCAGACCGTTCAGAGTGGTCTTTAAAGCTACAGTCACTGAGCAGCAGCAGGATTTAACCGTTTAATAACAGACACATTGCAGAATGTTTCCTTGGACTTTATTTGATAGAAAAGCTGTGTGTGTGTGAGTGGGCGTGGCCAGTGGGCATCATGGAGGAGCATGGCGGACAGACAACAGGAAACAAACGAGGCACTTGTTCTGATCCGGAGCTGCACGTCATCCTGTCGCTACGGTTGCTATGGTGACGCTGGAGAACAGCTGGACCTGACATCAGTGTGTGTGTGTGTGTGTGTGGTTATGGCTCTGTTAAATCATTAGTTTCTCTTTACAAGCAAGCAGATTCTTTTCATCTCTAATATCAATAATATATCAGATATCAATAATCATGTCAGGATCATTTACACGTTACAAAAATAAAAAATCATTCCGGTTGTATTCACATGCTGACATACGGCCACCAGGGGGCGCCGCCATTTGCATACAGACTGGAGGAACTTCAACCAAACATGCAGCAGGCCCAGTTGCCACGGTAACCACAGTACAAGGCGGAGACGTGTAGTCAGAGTATTGAGAATGAGGCATGATGGGTAATGAGGTGTGGCTCCGTCAGCAGGAGGCGGGGCTTCTCTCAGCGGCCAATCACAGAAGCCCTTATGAAGCATAAACATCACTGCTGACCAATCAGAGAGAAAGCCTGTCTGCTAAGTCCCGCCCACTCCGACTGCAGCCAATCAGAATCTGGGTCAGCCGTCATGAGAGATCCTGCCCACTGCCCGGCTCCCTCCTCCAGTCAGATCGCTCCGTAGGAACCATGCTGGCTGCTGATTGGCTGACCTCCAAGAAGCTGGCTGGCAATTGGCTGTCAGACGGAGGCCCGTCATCGCTCATAGGCCTGAGGAAGGAGAACACCGCCAGCGGAGCTGCAGCAGAGCTCCCATGATGCTTTGCGTGGCTGACGGTGTGGCTCCGCCCCCTCAGCGCCTCTTCTGGCAGCAGGGAGTCACGGGGGAAGCTCCTGCTCCTCCTCCCCTCTCTTACCGCCTGACTCTTCATCTCCTCCTCTTCTTCCCTTCTCCGCCTCATCTTCCTCCTCTCCTCCTCAGCCTCCTCCTCCACCAGGTCCAGGTCCAGGTCAGGAACTCCTGCAACTCCGGCCCTCCTCCCCCCACCGCCTCCTCTCCTCCGCCTGCCAAGGGAAGCTGTTGCCATGGTGACGGACTCCTGCTCCTGTGAGGAGGAAGAGGAGGTGGGGGCTCCTTCCTCACGGCCTGATGGAGTAAACAGAACAACGTTCAGAACCAAAACCAGCTTGAAGAGAAACATGTGACCTGATCACATGACTGAGGCTGGACTCCATGATGATGATGATGATGCTGAGGAAGAGATGGAAGGATGAAGACGGGAAGGAGGAAGCCGAGCTACAAACCGCGAGTTCTCGGTTCGTCCAATCACGTAGAAGCAGGGCTCGCCCTGCCTGGAGTTGGTCATACAGAGAGAGAGGCTGGAGAGCTCCACTGAGGGCGAGGGAGAGGAGGAAGAGGAGGAGAATAATACTGTTAGCTCAGGATCAGGAGCTAATGACCCAGTAAAACATGAGCTAACAGGCTAATGACCCTGTTAAACATGAGCTAACGGGCTAATGACCCTGATAAACATGAGCTAACGGGCTAATGACCCAGTAAAACATGAGCTAACGGGCTAATGACCCTGTTAAACATGAGCTAACGGGCTAATGACCCTGATAAACATGAGCTAACGGGCTAATGACCCAGTAAAACATGAGCTAACAGGCTAATGACCCTGATAAACATGAGCTAACGGGCTAATGACCCTGTTAAACATGAGCTAACGGGCTAATGACCCTGTTAAACATGAGCTAACAGGCTAATGACCCTGTTAAACATGAGCTAACGGGCTAATGACCCAGTAAAACATGAGCTAACGGGCTAATGACCCTGATAAACATGAGCTAACGGGCTAATGACCCAGTAAAACATGAGCTAACAGGCTAATGACCCTGATAAACATGAGCTAACGGGCTAATGACCCTGTTAAACATGAGCTAACGGGCTAATGACCCTGTTAAACATGAGCTAACAGGCTAATGACCCTGTTAAACATGAGCTAACGGGCTAATGACCCAGTAAAACATGAGCTAACAGGCTAATGACCCTGTTAAACATGAGCTAACGGGCTAATGACCCTGTTAAACATGAGCTAACAGGCTAATGACCCTGTTAAACATGAGCTAACAGGCTAGTGAGAACTGAAGTCATAAAAACATAGAAGCCATTAGATTATCTTTTCATGATTGGGTAAAACTCGGAGGTACTTGATTCCTGGTTCTGATTCTGTTCAACACAAGCATGTCTGCAGTATCCAGACAAGAACCAAGTTGTTGGATAAATTGTATTATTAGTAATTATCAAATATTTGTTGTATCATGTAGCCTTGTAGTTACATTTTAGATAATGTTTCTGTGTGTTAAATAACTTTGATTCTATCCTGAGACTTCCCTGGGAAATAGGGGTGACAGCTACTCTCGGCAGCTGTTGTCCTGCAGGACTTCCTACAAGACGGAGGTGTTAATTGCTCCCAGCAGAGTTTTACAGGCCTGACAATAAACTCTGCTCTGTGCTGCTTTGTGATACAAAGCCGTTGCTTTGAAGCTATGCAATGTGTCTTATTTCACACCGGGCCTGGAGCAAGAAAGATTTAGAGTATTGATAACATGTGTCTAGAAGTGAATGTTATTTAGCGCTGCAACCATGTGATGAATGCTTTGACTCCACCCTTTTAGAGTTGCAGCGCCCCTTGTGGCAGGGTTCCTAAAGATCAATAAAAGAGAGGAACAGACAGATGTGTTGCAGAGCGGTCGGAGATTTGTAACTGTGAACACATCTCTGTCTGCTCTCCTCGCGAGAAACAAAGAATCTAACTCTCTTGTCTTTCCTGTGTTTTGTTTAATAGGTATTTAGACCTGACACAAGTGAATCAGAACCACTGAACCAAATACAGGGGTCCCAGAAGAGGAGTTGCAATTCCTCCTCCTCTTCCTCTTCCTGACTGGATCCAACAGATTTAAACAGAACAAACATCCAGTAAACACCAGAAGAAGAAGACCGTGCCATGCCTGCGATCTCCAGAGTGGCCACTAGGTAGCAGCAGACGGCAGAACCGCATTGGCAGGCGGACAGGTGAGCCTCACCTGTCCGCCTCAGAGTCTGGAGTCTCACCATAATCTGGGACGTATCCGTTGCCTTTCTTCAGAACCAGGTGGATCCGGTTTCCTCCTCTGCGGATCTGCTCCACCGCCTGACTGTGGGTCATTCCCGCCGTGCTGCCGCCGTTGATCTCCACCAGCTGGTCCGACACCTGCAGGACACAGGTACACACACCTGTGTGTAATAGTGTATGTTACAATGTGTTGGCGTGTGTGTGTTACCTGTATCTTGGAGCTCCTCTGCGCCGGCCCCCCGTCCATCAGCCCCAGCACGTACAGCCCCATGTTGTACTCGCTGCCGCCCCGCAGAGAGAAGCCGAAGCCGGTGGGCCCTCGCTCCAGATCCACGCTGTAGAACCGGGTCTCGTCCTGCAACAGAACCACAGAGGTTCAGAAGATGTTCACAGGTCGTCAGCTTCTCCTGTCCTGACCTCTGAACTAGTCTTATCTGCGCACCTGGCCACGCCCCTCTGTCTCCGCCCACTTTAACAGGATGTTTCTAAATGTGTCAGAGGGGCGGAGCTTAGCTTGTTGCCAGGGACGGAGTTAAGCATTCAGACATTTTCTCTGGGTCTGTTTTTTTATTTTTTCTGGTGTTCTGCCATATTTATTGATCTGAAACAGGAAGGAAGGCGGCGACTCATTTCCTGCCAGGCGGATTGGAACCACCTGCGGGTCACATTTTAAGTTTCACTCCTAAATCCCTGCAGGTCTTACTGAAACATTTTCAGACTGAACTCAGCTGAAAATCAGAGAAATAACTGTGACCTTTGACCTCCCTCTGGGCCCTTTGACCAGCCGTCTGTCCGTGTCATAGTCGGTGCCGTCGGAGGACGACTCTGTGGAGGAGAAGGAGACTGTTCCAATAACCAATTAACCAATTAATCACATGATCAATGAAAACAATCTCAACAAATCATCATTTAGGTGATTTTATGGTTTTTTTTGGATGATAACGTTTTCAGTCGGCTGCTCTGCAGATTTGGTTACTTTATAATTCATTTAATTTTTGTTGTTTTGTTTATTCTGGATCTTCAAAATGTTTTCAGTGATAAATGTTCATTAGGATGTTATTAATCTTTGAGAAAGTGTTCCAGTTTTATTCATCAGCATCAAATCACCAGGAGATCATCCAAAACATCAAAATTATTGTTTATCGCCATAACTTCCCATTCAAGCCTGGAGGGCCGCCAGGCTTTACTTGTGCCCCACCAGGCTAAACATAGCTAATAAGTCTTTTTATAAGTCTTAAACTCTTTTGCATTTTTTCACTTTATCATCAGTGAGAATTCATTATTATATTACTATATTACTATATTCTTACTGATAGTGTTTGTGATTTTCTTTACTCTTATCCAATGTTCTGTACGTTTTACTCCGTTCAACTACCTCTACTACCTTCAACTAATTCATATATCAAAATGTTCTGCTTTTTCTGGAGATTTCTGCTATATGTTTTGCTAAACTTCACTATTGTACTTTTTGAAATATTTGTGCTTCTGTGGAAATTTCAGCCCCATTGAAATACATCGAAATTCTACAAAATTCCACAAAATTCTGGTAAAATGTTCTACTTTTTCACAGCTAACTATTTCTGCCTACTTCAACCTAGAAACTCCATTCAACTTTTAAACAAGTCACCAGATTTTAAACTATATTCAAATGTCTCGGCTCTCAGATATCTCTCTCGGTTTTTCCACAGTTGTGATTTAAGTTTCATGCAGATGTTTGATGTCTCTAACTGCTGTCAGCTGTTAGAGTCTAAACTCTAGTAACTGAACATATTTTAACTTTTCATGTTTTTGACAAACAAAATGATGCTGTTCATACATATTAAAATGTACAGGAATAACTTATGCATTAAAACGTAGCATGTCTACTTTAAGGAACTATTACTGTCATTGCTACAGGTCTTACTGTTTTCTGTCAAACTCCTCTGGAGTAAAGACATGTCACACCTTCTCCTAGTCCTTCAGTGTATTTCTCTGTTTGCTCCGTTTCTATCTGTGTGTCAGCATTCTGCTTGTCTACCTTTCTCTATATGCCTTACTGGTTTTACTGGTTTTGCTGTCTACAAAGGTCTTCTGCAAACTTTAATTTTAGCAATTCATATGTCAAAATGTTCTGCTTCTTTTCCCACTTTATTTCATTTACGGTACTGTTTTATTTTCACCTTTTTCAACTATTTCAGGTTTTATACGAATTTCTGCTTCTACTAATTTATGGTATTCGTTTGATATGTTTTAGTTTTCAGATGTTTCTAATATTTCAGGTTTTTATGGTTTGTTCTGCTTTTATTGTGCTTTTTCATTGTGAAAACATGCATTCTCACGGCTGCTTTGCTAGGAACAGCAATTTTTCTAGATTTTTATTATTTTTATTCTTCTCCTACTTTATACTTTGTGCTATTTTCACCATTCAACTTTTATACTATTCACTTTGCTCTCCTAATGCCGGCTATATCTCTTGGTGTTCATAACCTTCGTACTTTTGATATTCAGCTTTTCATGAAGTTTTCACCCCCTAGAAATGGGGGCAACAGCTCCATCCTGTGGCAGGATTGAGGATTACAATATAAAATGTGTTTCACGGTTCATGTGTCAGGTCGGCTTCAAACGCTTCTGCCATTTTCACCAGAAACATTCAGCATTGAGCATTTTCATAGGAAATCCACACTTTAGTTATCAAGTGATATTCTCAAATTTCCTGTCAACTTTCAACTCAAAAACACGACGAGCCGCTGGACGGACGACGCCGAGCGCCCGACCACCGGGCCCAGCAAGCTTTCTGATGAAACCTTGAGTTACCATGACAACCACAGACTGTGTGTGTGTGTGTGTGTGTGTGTGTGTGTGTGTGTCGTACTCGGGGCCACGCTCAGCCTCAGCGTGTTCCCGGCCCTCCTCAGGATCTGGGCCAGGTCCCGGTGCTGCAGCGCGGCGACCGGTCTTCCCTCCACCGCCTCCAGCCGGTCTCCGGGTCGGATCTGGCCGCTGCGCGCCGCCGGGCTGCCGCGCCGCACCGTGACGAAGCGGTGTGACATCAGGGAGGACGCTGCGGAGACAGGGGTCGGGGTCAGAGGTCAAAATGAGACAGAGCTGTGACAGAGAGCTGCAGATGAGTTATTGAGGCGCGTCGAGTTCGCTCGGCTGAACACGCCACGCAGCGCCACAGGAAGTTTCACTACAACGAATCCAGGCTGACGCTCAGAACTGGACCGGGCCGCACCAGGACCAGGATCCACTTTTATCCAGCTACATTATGTTAGGCTAAGCTAAATGAAGATAAATGCAGGGAAGATAAAATAAACTAAAGTGATAAAAAAAACATTAAAAAACAAAGTGTTGCTAATGCTAACTACGCTAAAAGATAAGGTAAGTTAGGATAAGACAAGGTTAACAAAATAAGCAAAGCTAAACTAAATTAATTCACTTGGATGATCTAATGAACTGAGCTAAGCTAAGGCAGGTTTAGCTAATAAACTAGACTAACTTCAGCTACGCTAAGCTGTGCTACATTTTAAGATGTGCTAAGGCAAAGCTAAGCTAAAGCAGGATAGCCCAAATCAAATCAGGCTAGCTAACAGTTTATTCATTTTCTATTCCAGAAAGAGATGAAGATGTCAGCCGGTCGGTGCGTCTGTCACTAAAACCGTTTCAGGAAACAGTTCAGGTCGGGGTGAAAGCGACTTCCTGCCGACTCCATGGAAACAGGAAACAGGAAGTATGCGTTTCCCCCGGCAACGCAACCCGACTCCATCATCATACGATCTTGGCCGGTTCCTGCAGGACATGAAATGGTTCCGGAGGATGCAAACAGCTGATGGGCCCGGACCAACAGAACCAGGCAGCTGGAGGTTCTGCAGTATCAGGGCCTCCTTCCTGCCTCCTGACGTACCACCTGGGGGCCCAGAACCGCCATTCCATCCGCAGACCCCTCCTGCTCTCAGAACCACCAGAACCGGTTCTGTTTGCTGCAGCCATGATGAAGCAAACGTAAAGTTTCTGTTTTGGTCCTGATGAACTGATGAGCAGCAGCTGAACACACCCACCCACTCGCGTGTTTCTGGTACGACTGTAAAACTGATGCGCAGCGATGGAGCTGGGCGTCAGTTCATTTCTGCTTTCAATGATTTGATGCTGGAAAAGAAGAAGAAAGCTGTTAGCCTATCACAGTGGTTCCCAAAGTGGTGGGGGGGAGGCGCCCCTTAGTGGGGCCGCAGTGTCATTACCACGGGGGTGAGAGAAACAGTATGAATGAATGAAAAAAAACAAACAGTTACACAAAAGTGTTTGACTGTAAAGATTGTTTTCTAGTTTGTTTTGTTGCAACCTGAAGTGTGAAATAAAGTTCAGTGGAATCTGAAAACTACCGTATTTTCCGCACTATAAGTTGCACCTAAAAACCTTCAATAAGCCGACAGTGCGCCTTATAACCCGCTGCGCCTTATATATGGACCAATATTGAGCCACAACTGGTCTCGCAACTACGGTAAGCAGCCGCCGACTTCATTTTCCCCCGTAGAAGAAGAAGCGCGCGGTGCAGGCTGGGTTTTGTGTAAAAACCCCAAAATGGCTCCTATTAAGAGACACGCTGACGACGCAGAGTTTAAGCTCCAGGCGATCAGTGATGCAGTAAAACACGGGAACAGAGCAGCAGCAGAGAATTTAACATGAACCAATCAATGGTTATAGTGGGAGTGGAGGAAGCAACAGCTGTTCATTCATTTTGGGAATGAAGGGAGTTTTCAGAACGCTGGTTTGTAATCTGTTAATAAAGTTTGACTGACCTATCTGACCGTTTTGTTGACATTCCCTTTAGCGCAGCTCCATCTAGTGGATGCATAACGTAACCGCAGCCTCTACTGTAGCGACTATTCTATGAGCCTTATATATGAAAAAAGTTTTAAAATGGGCCATTCATTGAAGGTGCGCCTTATAGTGCGGAAAATACGGTAATTGTGTGTTTAGGTTTATGTCTGGTTGAACGATGTGACCAGTTGATTCTTTGTCTTTTTTGGGGGGATTTTATTGTAATCCATAGAGGGCCAGAAAATCTTTGGGAACCACTGGCCTATCAGAAGCTATGCCAGCCTAAAATAGCATCTCAATGCTAACATGTGGCAGCTAATGCTAATGCTAGCACAGTCCATATTTCTAAAGAAACTCCATGAACGATCAGAGAAACTCTGGAAAGATGAGCGATAGAAAACCAGCGAGAGCTGGAGGACAGATTAATAACTAGAAACATCTTTCATGTTCATCTCATTTATTCAATAGTTTGAAATGTTGCTGATTTTGTTGCTAAACGCGATTAATGAATTACAGACTCTCAGATTAACTCCAATAAATCTGTTAATCTGGTTGTCTCACTACAGCTGAAAGTAAGAGCCCAGCAGAACCAATCAGAACCACTCTGCAGCTGATCCAAAGCCTGACCGCTGCCCAGTCCTCCCAGTCCCCCCCGTCCTGCAGCAGAACTCACGCCTGGTGTCCCTGATGGTTCTCAGTGCTGACTGGATCTGGTCCAACATGGTCCAAAGTCCAGAGTCAGAACCACAGCAGCGAGGCGTCCAGCCTGTCGCTGCGGCTCCAGCGGTGGGCGAGTCACAGCAGAGAGAGAGAAGCAGGCGGGGCCTCGGCGGAGGGGGCGGAGCTCCGATTGTTCTGTCTGTGATGCGTTCAGGTGCTGTTCTCAGCGTTCGACGCCTCACTGATCAGCAGTTTGGACCGGTTCTGCTGATCCTGTGGTGACACTGCCCCCTGCTGGCTCAGGTCGGATCCTACATGGTCCTGATGACCGGCGGTACCAGCCGGACCAGACCGGGCTTGTCGAATCCTTCTCCAGGAACTGGTTTGAATCTGAGGCCAACTGAATTTTAAAGGACCAGAACAGAACCAGAACAGAACCAGACGGCTTTGCTGGTTCTGTTTGATTTTAATCCCATTTTTTTCTATTTATTTTGTTTCAGTTGTAGATTTTATTCTGTTTCTCTCCAACCTCCAGAGAAAGCAGCCATTTGTAAAAGTTTTGAACAGGACCAGAATCGGTCCAGAGCCAGAACCAGCCGATGACATCAGCAATGGCATCACTCACCTCCGCTCACTTCCTGGGAGGCGATGACGAACCCGAAGCCTTCGCCCGGCCGCCTCCTCAGCTCCACTTCCACCATCTTGGCTCCGACTCTTCCATCTTTGGCTCCTCCGCCCCGGACAGGACCGCCGCCGTCCTCCACGCCCTGCAGGTCACGGGGCTCCAAGGTCAACGTCACGGGAACCGAGTCCAGGAAGCTGGTGCTCTGGATGAGGGAGGAGACAGGCGGGCCGATGGCGGTCTGAGCAGGAGAACCTGAGGAGGAAAAGGAGTAGCAGTGAGGAATCGAGGAATCAGTCAGTCTCTCTCCCCAGCAGCAGGTGGGCGAGGGGCTACCTTGGTGGGTCCCTGCAGGCGTCTCCAGGCCCAAACCGGCCTGGCTGAGAGGAGGCACTCCACCCAGCGGGGCATCAGTGGACGGCAGGTCAGCGGAGGGGGGAGAGGAGGGCGTGGTCAGGACGTGAGGGGAGGAGAGAGGCTTGTAGAGGTTAGGGGTCACGAGAGGAGAGGAGATGGGACCTGAAGGACAGAGACATCTAACTGGTTTAACTGGTGTTCCAGGATGAATCACAGTGAAACACCAGACCTTGAGTGATCTGATCATCCTACCTCCTCCTCGCTGCACAAGCAGCACCACCTCCCCCTGCTTGGTGTGTTCCTGCAGGACTCTCTGCACCTGCAGACAAAACATGGCTGCTAACATGGCCACTAATATCACTGCTAACATGGCTGCTAACATGGCCGCTAACATCACCGCTAACATGGCTGCTAACATCACCGCTAACATGACTGCTAACATGGCTGCTAACATGGCCACTAATATCACTGCTAACATGACTGCTAACATGGCTGCTAACATGGCCACTAATATCACTGCTAACATGACTGCTAACATCACCTCTAACATGGCCGCTAACATCACCTCTAACATGGCTGCCAACATCACCGCTAACATGACTGCTAACATCACCTCTAACATGACTGCTAACATCACCTCTAACATGGCCGCTAACATCACCGCTAACATGGCCGCTAACATCACCTCTAACATGGCCGCTAACATCACCGCTAACATGGCCGCTAACATCACCTCTAACATGGCCGCTAACATCACCGCTAACATGACTGCTAACATCACCGCTAACATGACTGCTAACATCACCTCTAACATGGCCGCTAACATCACCGCTAACATGGCTGCTAACATCACCGCTAACATGGCCGCTAACATCACCGCTAACATGGCTGCTAACTGCATGTCTTTGTGACTTGTTGTGAACCCTCCACAGCTCTCCTCGTCTTCAGCTCCTCTTCAGAACCTGCAGCTTCAGGAATTTCAGGTTGGATCATTTTATGAATCTCAGGTTTGGTGCAGGAGGTTCTGTGTGTGACCTTAGTTGCTGGTCGCTGTGTCCATGTCTCACCTGAGTGAAGCTGAGGCTCTGCACGTCGGCTCCGTTGATCTTCATCACCACGTCTCCGGCCTGCAGCGAGGGACACTGCCTCCGGTCCCAAACCCGCCTCACCACCGCCTGTTGGCCTCCCTGACCTCCCGCCGTCACCCTGAACCCCAGGCCACCGATCTCGCTGTGACCCAGAGCCACCGGGACCAGTTCTCCTCGAAGCGGTGACCCCTCCGACCCCAGAGGCAGCACCAGACCCGCAGGCCCCCTGGAGGACGACGGGGTCAGCGCGTGGTTCGCCGGACAGCCGTTGAAGCCGCAAGGGGGAACGTCTCTGGGCGGCGGCGCAGCGAGGGAAGTCTGAGACTTCTGTTGGCGCTGAGCGGGAGCAGAAGGAGGAGCGGAGGAGGAGGCGGGGTCGCTGCTGCTAGCGCTGAAGTCCTGGAGAAGACCCAAATCAATCTGGGTGAGGGGCAGCTTGGACAACACGTGGGAGGACGAGGAGACGTTGGGGAGAGTGGATGTGGACAGGTCGCTCTCTGAAGACTTGGAGCTCTGGTGCAGGAGGAGTGAGGAAGAGGAGAGGGCGGGGAGCGTGCTGCTGTTGTAGCGAATCAAAGAAGACCTGTGAGGAAGAGTAGGAGGAGCAAGAAGAACGGAGAGAACAAACACAACAAAGTCAACGATGCTAAAACCAGTTTACTGTCAGCTGAACACCAGAGAGAAACTTATATGGAAGCTACACAAGGTTAGCAGTAATTCATTAAAACTACTAATGTCAAAGACGCTAATGCTAAATAAGACTTATGCTAACACTGTTAGTGCTTATGTTTTAGGATTGCTAACCCTGATAAAACTAAATGTTGCTTATAGTAAACAAAGCCAACACTGACGCTTAACACTATTTGTGCTAGTAATGCTAAAACTAGCATTGGCATATTGCTAACGTCTGAAACTGCTAATAAGGTTGTAAACGCAAACACCTGACATTGTGTCACATTAAATTGTTAAAGCTAACATTGCACAAACATTTACAAATATCAACATTGCTAATACTACTATCATTAAACACTGCTAATGCTAACAAAGCTAATAACAGCACCAAAAACACATGACACTGCTATTTTCTAGTACAGCTACCAATGCTAACGCTAGCTCTGACCTTCGAGTTCCACTGTTTGATTGACCGCCATCAGAGTCGCTGTGACTGGGTGGAGTCCTGTCTGCGGAGGGAGGGGGGACCTGCGATGCCTCCGAGGACGTGGGGGTCGGAGGTCCAGCCAGGCCATTTGTCATTGGCTGAGTGGCATAAGAGGGCGGGGTTCGTGCTGGACCTGGAGATGACGACAACTTTTTAGAGCTGACCGCTCTGAATACGAACATACACAGATCCTTCCAACATCATCCTCATGTTTTTAACCCAGTTGAGGTGTTTGATCAATTCTTTGGAAGAACCAGAACTGAGCTGGTGTTGGTGACGTCTGGAGCAGCGGCTCTGACCTGCCGTGCTGCCGTTGGCGTCCAGCGTCCGGCTGAAGGTGAGCTGCGTCAGGCCTCTGCTCTGGCTGGAGGAATCGCTGGGAGTCTGAGGCTGCAAAGCAGAAAAAACATTACACTGCAGAAACCAAACAGACCCTGAACACACCATTCTACATGATGTCCACATGGTGCATTCAGGAACTGATTGTTGTTTATAAATGATAAACATAAACAATGAATGATTTTTGCTGCAGATGAATCGTCGAGGTCTCTGGTGTGCAAGCAAAGCGGGTTGCGGCAATATCACCTCCAGGTTCTGTTTGGGACAGCCGTCCGGGTTGTAGAGCATGGGGTATCCTCTCCTCAGAACCACATCCACGCTCTGACCCATCGGCACCGCCTTCAGCATCTCCACCACCTCCTTGTGGGAGCGGCCCAGCACACAGCAGTCATTGATGTAGACCAAGATGTCCGCTGCAGAACCACGACACAGAAAAGGATCGGTTCAATGGTAGACGTTCTTATCGGTTCTGAATGGACCTTCCTAAACAAAAGCTTCATTAATCTACCCTGAACCTGCTGCAGGTTTCCTGTTAACACACCTGGGTGCTGCAAGTTGCTGCTGGGCAGAATTTCTGTCTCTGAAACCAGACTGCCTTCCTGCCCTTGTACCTGGTCACACAATTACCTGTACTGAGAGTGGGCGGTCCTCCAGGTGTGACACTGTACACCTGCAGAAACTCCTGAGGGCGACTTCCTCCGACGATGTTGAAGCCGAAACCTCGAGGACCTTTGGAGAGCCGGGTGTGGATGGAGTAACCTCTCAGAAGGCTCGGCTGGTCCGTGAACTCTGGAACTGTCAGCAACAGGAAGTTTAGCTCCAGACAGGAAGTTTAGCTACAGACAGGAAGCTTAGCTCCAGACAGGAAGTTTAGCTCCAGACAGGAAGCTTAGCTCCAGACAGGAAGTTTAGCTACAGACAGGAAGCTTAGCTCCAGACAGGAAGTTTAGCTCCAGACAGGAAGTTTAGCTCCAGACAGGAAGCTTAGCTCCAGACAGGAAGTTTAGCTACAGACAGGAAGTTTAGCTCCAGACAGGAAGCTTAGCTCCAGACAGGAAGTTTAGCTCCAGACAGGAAGTTTAGCTCCAGACAGGAAGCTTAGCTCAACAGGAAGTTTAGCTCCAGACAGGAAGCGAAGCTACAGACAGGAAGTTTAGCTAAACAGGAAGCTTAGCTACAGAGAGGAAGTGAAGCTACAGAGAGGAAGTTTAGCTACAAGCTACTAGTTTGCATCAAGTTTATATTTATAGCAGAGCTTAATGCTCCACATGCTGAATGAAAAATAAAGAATGATGATGGCTACGTTCTGTGGCGGACGTCGACTCTTTGCTCTGCGTTCGAGGATCCACCCAACTGGTCGTCTTTGAGATGTGACTGAAAAACAGAAAAACATCTTCGTCATCTATGACATCATCATCAGCATCATCTTCATCATGTTTGATGCTAAACCTGTAATCCAGACCTGAATATGAATCACCATAAAGTCGTTTCGTTATTGGCTCGTTGCCGTGAGCTACGGGACGGTGTTGTGTGATTCTGCATGTGCAGTAGACGTGGCCGTATGGGCAGTTACCCAGGGCGGCATCGATTTGTGGGGCGCACATGATCAGCTGATTAACTGTAGAAGCTAACGGTCATTAGCGTCAGCTTCAACTGCTTTAATCTGGATGTGGTTCCTGCTTTCTCTCTAAACTTTTTGGGTTTTTTGGAGAAACATCTAAAACAAGATGGCGCTGCAGCAACAAAACTAGCTCAAACGTCTAACTGGTTCCTACTGGTTCCTACCGATGAGTGGGGTTGTTGCCCCCTACTGGCTGAGGAATGGTTGTGAGTGGGCAGGCCCGCATCCAGGTCCAGCAGCCGCCATGTTGGCTCCATTAATGAACCAGACTAGGTTCAGGTAATTGGTTTATTGATTATTGATTGGTTTCTTACTTGATGTAGTATGGCTCTCCTGAGTCGCTGTAGGCCAGCTCCCAGTTCTCAGGAAGTGGAGCTCCTCCTCTTCCTCTTCCTCTTCCTCCGGCTCCATTCTCTATTTCCTCCCGACTCCCGACTGTCGAGTCCCACGATTGGCTGAGCGGCAGCGCCGTGGGCGGGGCCGAGCCTGCGGAGAGCGACCCGGTTACGACCCGACCTGGCCTACGGCGGTGGGCGGAGCTTGGCGGCGCCCTACTTGACGGCGCGCCATCATCCTCGCTGTTGTCTCCTTCCTCCACGGCTTTCTCCAGGTTGCTCAGAGACTTGCTCCGGGTCCGGAAGTTCCTCAGCAGGTTGCGATGTTCCTGGTACGTGATTGGAGGGCTCTCTGGTCCAATGTGGACGGGGCGGGGCGTTCCGTAGTAGTTCCCTGTGATTGGACGAAAACAAGGCGGGGTCAGGCGTTTGGCTCCACTACGTTGCATCATCGTCCTGTTTCTGACGCGTTTTATTGGTAGAAGAAGGAAGTCGTTCCTCTCCTCTGTCGCCTCATGCTTGTTCAGGATTCCTGCTGAGGCAGCGACTGAGTGAAAGTGGCTAGCTCCTTAGCTTCCACTTAATCCTAATCTGCTCCGCCTGGTCAGACCCTGATTACTGAGGACAGGTCAGAGGTCAGAATGTAACTGAACTGAAGTCAGGGTTGCAGTGACAGTAACTGGATCTGAATGGTTCTGAAATCTGAACCGGACCTGCCGGGTCAGAAGGTCATTCTTCTAGTCCTGAAGGTTGGGAACACTGGGATGCTCACAGCGCCCCCTAACTGCAGCTGGAAGAAAAGCAGCTCAGTGGCTCCTTGTGGTTGTTTCTATTTCAGTTCTTTAATCCCTTCAGATTAATATACAGCGGTGGTGATTCTAATGTACCTGTGTGTGTGTGTGTGTGTGTGTGTGTGTGTGGGTGTGTGTGTGTGTGTAAGTGCATGTGTGTGTGTTTGGCTCTGTCAGGTTTTGTTCTGCAGGTTTCCAGGATTAGAGACTAAATCCTCATATTGTTTTCGTTCGCAGGAAGAAAGAAATCCTGCTGCAGCAGTGCTACATGCTACCTGCCTTCTTAAAGGGCCGGTACACCGGTTTCCCAACCCGTGGTTGATTTCCGTACCTTTGAACTTGCCGCTCTCCAGAAGCGCTCCGGACTCCTCCAGAGAGAAGAACTCCTCGATGGACACAAAGTTGTAGTCCACACCTGAGATCTCGCCGTCCCGCGGCTGCCGGGTCGTACCTGCCGGGAGGTCATCAGTGAGATAGGTAGCTCAGCTGTTGTCATGGTGATCACAGTCACTGACAGATGTTCACTGCGTGTAAAAAACTTTAATTTGAAAGAGGTCTCACTCTGTCTGATTTTCATGAAATCTTTATAATCTGAGCGGCTTCACATTCTATGACCTCAGATTAAATCTGAGTTACATCAGCACAGAATTTAACAGGTGTGTTTAGTGTGTGTCCAGGTGTGCTTAGTGTGTGTCCAGGTGTGGGTTTAGTGTGTGTCCAGGTGTGTGTTTAGTGTCTGTCCAGGTGTGCTTAGTGTGTGTCCAGGTGTGTTTAGTGTGTGTCCAGGTGTGTTTAGTGTGTGTCCAGGTGTGTTTAGTGTGTGTCCAGGTGTGGGTTTAGTGTCTGTCCAGGTGTGCTTAGTGTGTGTCCAGGTGTGCTTAGTGTGTGTCCAGGTGTGTTTATTGTGTGTCCAGGTGTGTGTTTAGTGTGTGTCCAGGTGTGTGTTTAGTGTGTGTCCAGGCGTGTGTTTAGTGTCTGTCCAGGTGTGTGCTTAGTGTGTGTCCAGGTGTGCTTAGTGTGTGTCCAGGTGTGTTTATTGTGTGTCCAGGCGTGTGTTTAGTGTCTGTCCAGGTGTGTGTTTAGTGTGTGTCCAGGTGTGTGTTTAGTGTCTATCCAGGTGTGCTTAGTGTGTGTCCAGGCGTGTGTTTAGTGTCTGTCCAGGTGTGTGCTTAGTGTGTGTCCAGGTGTGTGCTTAGTGTGTGTCCAGGTGTGTCTTACACGGCACAGCGCGCAGGTACAAGTTCTCCCTGATGAGCTGCTGCAGCTGACTGTCCATGGAACCCGGAGTGAAACACTTGCTGAGGTACAACCTGAGGTCTTTACACAGAGACAAACCTGACAACCAGACAGGAAGTGATGTCACAGTGATGTCACACATGTGTCCTTACAGTTATTCCTGCTCAGACGGTCGAAGCAACTCAGGAACAATAGAGACAGAGTTCTTTTGTTTGGAGCTGGTAAACACCGTGCATGCTTTAACTGGTTTAACTGGGCTGGACCAGAACATCATCATCTCACCTGGGAACACAGTCTTGATTCTGATTGGATGAGGACAGGAGTTCAGGACTCCTCGGACATCGCCCAACGTCATCCCCAACACTGGCGTCCCCCCGATCTCCAGGATGATGTCACCCACCGTGGCCCCGCCCCCAGGGGCGGCGGTGACAAAGGGAAACTCTCCATAATCAGCTCCGCCTCCGACGGCCAGACCCAGCTCTCCGGAGCCGGCGCCGGCGCCCAGCGGAACGAAGCTCTCCTGGACCTGCACACAGGAAACCGGAGCTCAGGAACAGGAAGTCCGGAGGCTGAGTCCGGGGTCAAAGGTCAGGCCGTACCTTGGAGCGCCAGTGGAGCTTCTTGACCGTGGCTTTAGACATGGCCACTGAGCTGCGGACAGAGGGAACAGCTGGTTACTGAGCATGCTCAGTACAGACCTGAGAGAGACCTGGTCAGAACCCGTCATATTTAAAGCTGCTGACCTTTGACCCCTCCATCAGTTTGCGGTTTGCAGCTCATTAACAGACAGAACAAAAGGGAACCGGTTCTCCAGGTTTCCACTGATCCAACAGAACCGACCCGGTTGGAAACCAGTCCATGTTCTTCCAGAACCATGGAGAGACCAACAGGCTGATGAACAGAACCTGAACCAGAACAGAACCAGAACCAAACCAGGACCTGAACAGAACCAGAACCAAACCAGAACCTGAACAGAACCAGAACCTGAACCAAACCAGAACAGAACCAGAACTTGAACCAACCCAGAACCAGAACCAAACCAGAAACAGAACCAGAACCTGAACAGAACCTGAACCAGAACCAGTACCTGAATAGAACCAGAACCAAACCAGAACCAGAACCAGAACCTGCAGAACATTTGGTAAAAGGTACTGAGGCAGCACCTGTCTGCCTAGCAGGCGGTTCTGGTTCTGGTTCTGCAGTTTGTCCAGATCCTCAGCATGTTGCAGTAAAGCAGCTTCTCTGTTAGCGCAGCAGCTAACTGAATGTTTCACTGAAACCAGAACCTGACCGGGTCCAGATGTTCCATCCACTTCGCTCCGCTAGCAGTAAATCGTAAACACATAGTTAGCAAAAGCTAATGCTAACCTGCTAAGCCATTGGTTAGCATTAATAATAATAATTATCTGCCAGCGCCTTTCAAACCCCAGAACCTTTAAACATTAAAAACACAAAGTAAACAGTAAAAATGGCTGCAAGACACAAAACAACAAAATAACGGCACAGTTAAAGTGAGAAGAACCTGAACAGACGAGCTTTGAGTCGACGTTCCGGATGTCAGGAGGAGCAGCGTTCCTTTTCCCCTCGCTGCTGAGACGGACAACAGGCTCTGAGGATGAGGAAGAGGAAGAACGAAGGTGAACGGGTGGCGATGAGCAGCGGGTCAGACCGATAAGGAGGGCAAAGGTTATGAACTGAATGGAAACAGGATTTAAAGTGAAGTTGCTGTAAAATGCAGTGATGTGGTGAAATGAGGCCAGCAGAAACTGGAACCAGTAGAAGTTTATAGACAGATTTATGAGGCAGAGCAACCAGGAGGGAAATACAGGAATCAATGAGAGAAACGACCAGAATATGGAGGCAGAGAGCAGAGAGGGGGAAATATTACAGAGGTGGAAATGAGCAGATAAATGATATTATTATTAATGAGAGGAAAGAGAGATCTGCTAAGAATGACACGTTTAACCTGAGGAGAGACCAGGGAACCGTCCATGATGAGGGAAAAGTTGTTGACTTCAGATAGTGTAGATTTAGTGCCAATGAGTAGAAACTTGGCTATTTTGTTTAATTTGAGGAAGTTTGATGCAAACCAGGATTTTAATTCATCTAAACAGGAAGTGGGAGAGGAAGAATCTGTGGGTGTCGTTGGCAAAACAGTGGAAGTGGATGTTACATTTATGGAAGATATTGCCAAGGGGAAGAAGGCCGATGATGAAGAGAAGGAGTCCCAGGACGGAGACCTGAGGAACACCTGAGACCACGGAGGATAGATGGGATTTAAATGATTAAAGTTGGATGAACTGAGTGTGACCAGAGAGGTGCGACTGAAACCGAGCGAGGGGCGTGTGTGTGTTTCATGTTCCTAAAGGAGACGAACCGGGCTGTCTTTGTTTTTTTGGTTTTTTTGCCCCGCAAGGCGTCTTTTTGTGGCTCTAGTGTCCCTTTTTTCAAAGTAGGCTGACAGGAAAGGGGGAAGGAGAGGAGGGAAGATATGCGGTAAACGTCACGGGTCCGGGAGTCGAACCCGCGACGTCCGCGTCGAGGCTACGTTTTGCCTGAATGTGGGTCGCGCTAACCCCTCCGCCACCACGGCACACCCGGGCTGTCTTTGTTAATGAAACACACAGTGAAATATTAAAGGATAAGAAAAAGTGGTCAGAAAAGGAGAGTTCATCAGCCTGACAGTCAACAGCGTGAATCCAGAACAACAAGTCCAGTCCAAGGTATGTCCTTTAAAATGAGTGGAAAAATCAGCAAACTGTCTGAAACCAGAATTGTCCAGGCAGGACAAAAGTCATTGGTAAGTGGGAGGCTGGGGTTGTCAATATGAATATTAAAATCTCCCAATAAAATAACATTAGGGGAAAAAGCAACAAATGGGTAAGGAAGGCAGAGAAGTCATTTAAAAAGTCCTTGTGAGGCTTTGAGGGCGATAAATGGAGCAAAGATGGCAGGAGTTGGTCCAGAGAGTTTACAGCCGTTAACTTCAGGCACACTTTCCAGTTCTGACGGTGAATTACTGCGAGACCCCCAGAGCCGCAGCGTTGAGAGATGCAAACGAAGCCAGCTGCAGTGGAGTCGTCAAGGTGTGAGAAACCCACAGGTTGTTGCCAAGTTTCAGCCAAACAGAGAAAGTCAAGCTTACGGTCAGTGAGGAGATCCTGGATGAGATGCCCTTTGTTCTCGAGAGAACAGATGTCGAGCAGACCGAAACTGACGAAGGTGAAGTCGGAAGGGATGTTAGCTGACCTGGCTAGGCTAGCTAGCATGTTGCGATCTGCGGTCCGGGTAACTTTCCTGGCAGGTCGACGGTTGTTGGTCCAGATGGAATGGATGGGTTTTGACCATCCAGACCCACGGTGGATGTACCTCCGGCGGGGGACGAAATCAACGTCCGGATGGAGGCGCAGCATCACCGCCATATGATTGGGCAGGTGCCAACGGAGTCAAAGAAGCTCATTGGACGAGTTTTGTAGGACACCTGACAGGTTCAATGAGGAGAGGCAGGAGAGTCCATAGGAGCAAAATCCAGATGTAAAAATGATTGACCCACATCAAGGAGCGAAAGAGTCAGTGAAAGATATGAGAACAATTGGCGTTGACAGGTTAGCCAATACATACAGTCCAGCTCCCCACTGACAGGTAACCAGTATGAGACTGGGAACACAGTCACAGAGAAAACCAGAAACAGGAACGGTTGGCAATCGCAAAACAATAAAAAAACGACAAAAGTACGCCAACAAGCAGCGGCAGCAAAAACGTGGCAGCGTCCAGAAGCAGCCAATGAAACAGTGTAGCAGAAGCTAATGCTAACCAATGGCTGGTCTGAGCTCTCAGTTCCTGATTCTGCTGCTTCCTTAAAGTCGTATGAACAGAAAATCATCTGAGGAGACATGAAGGCCATCCAAGTCATGAAAATGAAATGAAGACAGCCACCTCAAAAACGGCAGCCATCTTGAAAAATGTCCGTCATTCTGAAAATCAAGTGGGAAATATGGAAAACATTCAGCCTGAGGGGTTAGCATGCTAATGCTAAAGCTGAAAGAGTTTTACAGTAATTTGCTGCACTGTGTGTGTGTGTGTGTGTGTGTGTGTGTGTGTGTGTGTGTGTGTGTGTGTGTGTGTGTGAGTTTATGGAGGGGGGGTTCTCCCCATAAACGGAGGATTAGCTTCGTCTTCGTCTTCATGAGAGGAAATGAGACGTTTTATTCTGGGATCCTGAAAGCATGGACGAGCTTCCTGTTTGGGAGCAGATAGTCGATGTGCGAGCAGCAGATGGTGGTGACCAGCATGAGCCCAACACACACACACACACACACACACACACACACACACACACACACACACACACACACACACACTACATTAAATATGGATGAGCATATGTGAAGAAAGTCAGTGAGGAAACAAGCAGCGGCGGTCACATTCAGCAACGTTCCCAACAGACGGAGCCACAGAGACAGGAAGTGGAATCATCGCACTTCCTGTGGTCTGAAGCTCTGAGCTGGAACCGAGACCAGAGCAGAACCGGGTTTAATGGGGTTGGAGGTTCTGTTGCTTGGTTACAGGTATGAGCCAATCAAATGGCAGAGTTCCGACCTCCAGACGTGGTGAGGAAGACTTCCTGGGGGTCAGAGGTCAGACAGGAGAACAGAGAGGGTTGAGGAACTCTGACTCTCTCTCTGACCTGCTGGGATTTGAACTTACAACCTCAGGTCCCCAGAGAAGCTCTGAAATGAAGAAGCTCCTGAGAGCTGCCAGAGGTCAAAGGTCAGAGCAGAATTCCTGAGGGCTGAGTTAGTTCTGGAGGTCAAAGGAGCCCCGACCCGGTACCAGGCGTGCCTAATAAACTGGCCGTTTCAGTTAGCGAAACGATCCGACCAGAGGAGGAAGAGGAGGAAGAGGAGGAGCAATTTGTGTGTGTGTGTGTGTGTGCGCTGCTACCTCTGGAGAAGTCTCCCCTCGGTGTGTGTCGGTGTGTGTTCGGCCGTCGTGTCGGTTCTGTCTCTT
Source organism: Xiphophorus maculatus (assembly GCF_002775205.1). NCBI lineage: Eukaryota > Metazoa > Chordata > Actinopteri > Cyprinodontiformes > Poeciliidae > Xiphophorus > Xiphophorus maculatus. Next base: position 31,892,610 of record NC_036443.1, on the reverse strand, counting down.
CCTGTTCCACTTTCTCTCTCTGTGTCTCTCGCCCAGAGATAAGGAGGTCAAAGGTCACCACACGAACGGGACCAGCACGAACTCGCCTGCCTCTGATTGGCTCATTCATGAACGACTCATGACTTCATCAGAGGGGAGGGGGCGGGGTCAGGGGTCAGATGGACCTGAGCCGGATCCGGGAAGGATCTGGAGTTATGGATCCGCTCCTCTGGACCTGCGACCCGTTTGGACCATCAGAACCGGTCCGCCTGCAGGAGGTGCTGGTGAGAGCGGGTCCAGTTGGTCCAGTTGGTCCAGCGGGTCGGCGCTGGGACCTTTTTAGCTCCGTGGTTCTGTCCAACTCAGTTCTGGTCTGGTTCTTCTGAGGTGCTTTCAGAACCAGAACCGACCTGGCATCATTAATGTTCTGGAGGAGAACCAGAGAACCATTGACTTCCCCTGGTACCGGAACCAGACTGGACCAGATCAGAACCAGCGGTAGAACCCGGTCTGCTCTCAGCACTTCCTGCTGGGAGTTGTAGTTTTTTAGATCAGAGATCTGTAGTCCTGCTGACGGCTGTTCGGATCAGAACCACTGGTTCTGTCAGCGAGATGTTTCCATTTCAGAACCCAAACTGACCCGGTTCTGATCAGGCAGCAGAACCTCTGTCACTGCAGATGGTTCTGATGATCCAAAATGTTTCTGCTCCATCAGAACCGATCCAGGCCAGGTCAACACACTGGTAACCATGGCAACGGCACAAAGGAAAAACCTGTCCGGTCGAACAGAACCAGAACCAGGTCCAGGTCCAGTAACCTGTTCAAGTGCCTTAAATCCTCAATCTGAACATCTAATCTGGTTTTACTAAAACAGAACAGGAAGTTCTCCTGTTGCTCAATCCCAGTCTATTCCCAGTTTAATCCCAGTCTATTCCCAGTTTAATCCCAGTCTAGCAGGTGAAAGTCTTGCTGACCAATCAGAGGAGGAAGTTCAGACTCAGCTGATCGACGGGGATCTGGTCAGGTGATCCTGTTGGATCTGTTGCCATGGGTTACCTGAGCAGGTGTTTGTCACGTGACCGGAGCTCAGGTGAGTTCAGCTGCTGCCTGTGAACCGGGAAGCACCGTGACACCTGAACGCACCACCTCCTCTTCCTCTCATTCATCACCGCAGACAAAGAGGTAATCCAGCTGCCGCACGGACTCCATGGAAACACGCGCACGCGCTTCTCACACTGCTGTCCCTCCACGCCGGCCCGCGCGCTCACGCGCGCGGCGCTGCTGCTGGAGGAGGTGACCGACCCTCCGCTGCCCCTCAGCCCGGGCTGCGGGCTGCATGTGTCGGATGGAAATCTGCTGACGGAGCCGTTTCCTCGTGCACGAGAGCCAGCAGAAAAACGGCAGCGGGCGCGCGCCCACGCCTCGCGGTGAATAAACAAACAGTAAATAAACAAACAAACAAAGCGGCTCGTTACCTTCATAATGCTGCCGCGTGCGGTCCGGATGCGCGTGCCTCTTCCTCTGCTGCTGCCGCGCGCTGGTGCTGCGGCGTGCATGCGCATGCGCCAGCGTGCACGCCTGACTGTGCGTAATTGTCCACTGCAGGTAAAAAAAAATGCAAAGCGTTGAAAGGTGGAAGACCACACACACGCATGCGCACCTTCTGCTCTGCGTGTTGATGGCTTTTTCCCCCGAAGCGCTCGTGCGTGCGCGTGCGCGCGAGCAGCCTGCAGCTCTAGCTGCGGCAGCTGAGTGAAGCTGACACCCCACCCACCTCAAAAAATTCAGCAAATAGTCTGAGTGGTTAGTGCTTCGTTTGTGCAGGTTTGTGCCGTTAAAATTTTCGTTTGTGCAGCTTTCGTTTTCGAGATATTAAAAATTATATTTTAGGTCATCCAGAGTTCACCATCCCCCCATGTTGCTCCAAAACAAACCAAACTGGGCTACTTCGTTAGTGCTCCGTTTGTGCAGGTTTGTGCCGTTAAAATTTTCGTTTGTGCAGCTTTCGTTTTCGAGATATTAAAAGTTATAATTTTGGCCGATGACGTCACCATCCCCCCATGTTGCGCCAAAACGAACCAAACTAGGCTACTTCGTTAGTGCTTCGTTAGTGCAGGTTTGTGCCGTTAAAACGGACGTTTGTGCAGCTTTGGTTTCTGAAATATTAAAAGTTATAATTTTGGCCGATGACGTCACCATCCCCCCATGTTGCTCCGAAACACACCAAACTAGGCTACTTCGTTAGTGCTTCGTTTGTGCAGGTTTGTGCCGTTAAAATTTTCGTTTGTGCAGCTTTCGTTTTCGAGATATTAAAAGTTATAATTTTGGCCGATGACGTCACCATCCCCCCATGTTGCGCCAAAACAAACCAAACTGGGCTACTTCGTTAGTGCTCCGTTAGTGCAGGTTTGTGCCGTTAAAACGGACGTTTGTGCAGCTTTGGTTTCTGAAATATTAAAGATTATTTTTTAGGTCATCCGAGTTCACCATCCCCCCATGTTGCGCCAAAACAAAACAAACTGGGCTACTGCTCATCATGAGATATTACATAATTTTCTTTCATACGCCAACTGACTTCACCTAAATTGATGACTGTGGCCTGCTCTGGACATAACCACAAAGCAAGCAGTTATTAATTTCGTATGTTATTGTGTAAGTTAAATTCTGCAGATTTTCAGCTGTTGTACAATGTGTACCTTCTTTTGTTTTGAACTTCAATAAAGATTTCGAACAAGAAGAAATTTGTCTCATTTCAAGAAATGTTTTTAGATAGTAATGTTTTCTCACCAATATAACTTTCTCCACAATAAATGAATCCTGTCAAGACAGGACATGCGGCCGTGACCGTAACGTAATGTGTGTATTTGTACGACTGTTCAACTGTGCTTTGGTTTCGGAGGTGGTTTCAACAATTATATTCACATTGTTGACTTACTTTCTGCTGATTATGCAGCAAAAGGGTAAAAAACGACAACAACAAAAAATCCATAGCTAACATGCTAGTTTCTTGAGCAAATAAAGTTTTTGCAGAGTTAAACCGGAAGTGCATGGCAGGGTCATTGGTTCAACAAAGTTCATCCAAGTAATGTACTTAATATTTAGTAAATATATTTTAAATGCAACGAGTTTCATTTCATCCAATTGCTGACATTAAATGTATATGCGTGATCTTCAAGGATTTTTAAAAGCACGTAAAATGTTTTGCCAACTTTGACAAAGTTCTCACACAACGTCAACTGTGATTGGCTCCACCCACACTGTAGCGAGTGTTGTTTTTGCGGAAGAGCAAGTGTAATTTCAGCCTCTCGTTGAAATTATTCTAGCAGTTTGAAAGAAATCGTTTTGAAAGAGTCATCTTTGGAATTTTTCCAACCCTGATTTTGATTTTTGAACAAGGTAAGTAAATTAATGTTCAGGTTTCATATAAAATGTTGACTCGATGCAAAGCAGAGAGGATGTATGCATGGATAGCTTACGGCACAAACCTGCACTAACGAAGCACTAACGAAGTAGCCCAGTTTGTTTTGTTTTGGCGCAACATGGGGGGATGGTGACGTCATCGGCCAAAATTATAACTTTTAATATCTCGAAAACGAAAGCTGCACAAACGAAAATTTTAACGGCACAAACCTGCACAAACGAAGCACTAACGAAGTAGCCTAGTTTGGTGTGTTTCGGAGCAACATGGGGGGATGGTGAACTCGGATGACCTAAAAAATAATCTTTAATATTTCAGAAACCAAAGCTGCACAAACGTCCGTTTTAACTGCACAAACCTGCACTAACGAAGCACTAACCACTCAGACTATTTGCTGAATTTTTTGAGGTGGGTGGGGTGTCAGCTTCTACAGCGGCAGCTTTACTACTGACAGATAGTGCGTGTGACGCGGAGCCCCGCCTCCAGGGGGCGGGGCTGCGCGACGAGGAGGGGGAGGAGGGTCCTCAGGGTGACGTCACCGGAGACCGGATCAGCTGGAGGAACGTGGGTATGGCAAGCCGTAAGGAGCAAATATCGTCTGCAGCTGCAGAGATCAGATGTAATAATTCTGCTTAATAAGACAGAATGCTGCATTTTAAACAAATCTTTGATATGAATAAAGTCACAACTTTGAACCAACTATTTTCACACTAAATATTACTTTATTGTTTAAAGTCACATAGTGTATGATTTTAGATATTAAGAGTTTTCATAAAGAACTGGAGTCTGAAAACTGGAGCTGAATCATAAATGTTGGTTCTGCTGCTTTAAATGAATAAATCCAATAAAAGCTGAACAGGAAATGTTATCATTACATCGTGTTAAATAACATTTCTGTTTTATTTTTTACTAAATACTCCTGAACTTTTGCTACATTTTGAAATGATCCTGCTCAGCTGTATATAATTATTTTGTTTTTTAATATATTTTTAAAGTTTTTATTTTGTGTGTGAATCTTCACACATGGACAGGAGAACAGACGGAGGTTTTTATTCTGTTTATTTCATTTCATCTTCAGCAGCTTCCTGCTGTGGACCGATGCTAACCGTAAGAACTACGGAAGCCTAGAAGGTCCTCCAGATTCCAGATTTAAACTACCAGTTTACTGCTGGGAGTTAAACTTCCCGGTCTGGAAAGTTTACGTACCGTCGGCTTTCCAGACCAGGAAACCGGAAACCTTCCTGTGATGCGGCAGATAATCTGGCTGAGATAATCCTGATCTGTCTGGAGTTAAGCTGCCGTAAACACCAAGCTTCGTTCTCCTACTACTCTCCAATTAGGTGTTATCTGCAGTTAAAACTCACATGAACTTTATTTTGTCTGTTTTTTACTCTCTTGCTGTGTTTCCCCAGCAGGGGGCAGCAGAGGTCAGCTTACGACCTGCTGTATGACGTCATGATAGGAGGAAGAGGAGAGGTGTAACAGCTCCTTGCTCCCACCAGAGAAACAACGATGCTTTGATGCAACATAAAACTGGTGGAAAATCCTTTCAATGCCACAAATAACAGCAACAGCAAAGATTCCAATCAAAGTCAATCAAATCCGGACCAGTCAAAGTATCATTCAAAGAGGTACCACAAAATTTAGCTGCTCAGTCAAACACTACTCTTAACTAAGCTGTATTTTTGGGATGAGGAGCTGCTTCAGCGTCACCACAGCCGATGATTTTAGAATAACTGCAGAACGAATCGTTTGTCTTGAACTTCCTGTTCCCACAGCAGCCAGCCTCTCCAAACAGGAAGGCAGGATGTTTCAAAGGGCCGTCGTCTTTCTGTGCAATATTTTCACCCAGGAGTTGAATAAACCGAATGTCATCATGGGAAACACAATTTCCTTCTGGACCCTTTTCACTGAAATCCCAAACTCTTAAACATCAGAAGTCAATAGAGCATTTCTTCCACCATCACTGTGTACAAATCTTTGGTTGCCTTGCCGATCTAAATGTGGATTGGCTGCCCCGATAATACTCCAACCAAGAGCAGTCCTCTGAGCAAAAGGTTCATTTTCCCCACCAACAACAACTTCCGATGAGTAAACCTACATCAGTCTTGTAAAGCAGGCATTTTGCCAGCCAGATGTTTCAGGTGAGGCCACTGTAAAGCTGTTCTTCTACTTGGTATGCAAGATGTATCAACAGGAATGAAGTCACGTGTGTATGCTTCCCACAAACCGTATATAATTATCAGAGAAAAAACTCCGAACCTGCAAGTCAAACACATTTTGACTAGAAACAGGTGTATCAACAGAAACCATGGTACTAAGTTTTAGCTGTACTGGTTTGGTTTCAACAGTCAAGTTTTTCACAAGAACTTCTAAAACAAAGGAGGAGTCACTCTGAGTATCGAGAGGCGCATTAGTAAGGATTTCCTTCACAGAGGACAGAAAAACTGGAATAATACTTGATGTGGCAGAAATGTTTCGGGTGAGTGCATGAGATAAAACACTGTGAGAAACCTGAGGTGTTTCTTCTGCAGGGATTGAACACTGCTGACCAACATCCTGACATCTCACTCTGTCCCGGTGTAAACAAGTAGGGTGACGTCGTCTACACTCTCCACAAACATGCCGCGTTTACAATCTTTCAATAAATGGCCTTTCCTTAAACATTAAAACAAAGATGGTTCTGATATATAAATGATCTTTTGTCTTCCATTGATTTTACTGCAAATTTGGGACATTTAGCAACACTGTGTGATATGTCTGTACAAACCAAGCAAGGCAGTTTAGATCTCAGAACATGACCAGTTTCTTGTTTCTTGAACTCCGTACTGGTATTAAAAGCTTTGGCTTTCCTGGAAAGATCATTTGAAGAAGTTTTAGACTTTAACAAAAATGGAGAAGCAATAGGATTACATGCTATACGTGCTTCCTTTTGTATAGATCTAGAAAAACATTCAAAAGATGGATATTCTCCACACGCATCAAGCACTTCAACAACAACTCTACTCCATTTACGTACAACCCAGTCTGGTAATTTCTTCAACATCTTATGATTTTCTTCACAATCAATTAAGATGGACAGTCCTTTAACTTGAGGCATAGCCTCTTCACAACTTTTCAAAAAAGTCTGCAAAATCTCTGAGAGACAACAGATCATTTTTTCAATCTTTGGCCATGACATAAATGTATCCCTAAATTCTTTCTGAGTTACAGATGGGTTTCCACGTCTCTCCTGTAGAACTGACCAGGCACCTTCATATGCGTTCAGCGTTTCTGTAAGAGAACCCGTCCTCAGGATTCCCCAGCAGAGATGGACTCTGAATCAATTAAAGCTGCCAATGATGTCTTAAAGTCCACAAATGTCAAAAGGTCACGTGAGAATACGGCAGGTTCAGGAACAGGAAGGCTATGGGGGAATTTTCCTGCCATAATCCGAGAGCACACATTTTCATTTTGAAAGCAAGACTTCATGTATTTTGTTCTCAAAACTTAAAACTCAAAACTTCTCCTCGCGCTCACACTTAGTCTCTGCTTGCTTACAAAACATGGACCTGCCTTTTTGACAGAGTTGCCTAGCAACCTCTCGGCCAATAGAATGAAAGCGTTGTGCTGGGCGTGTTTGTTTCCTTCTAGCTGGTGAGCCTGTGTGGCTACTGTCGCCTCAGCACTGCTGGATATTTTTGGTCATATCAACGGACTATTGACGTGAGATCTCAGGAGATAACGTTTCCCAAGAAAGACGTACATATTACCGTTTTTATTTTGTGAATAGAATATTACTAAACTGTATTTATGTCCACTGGCAAAAAGCCAGCTAACATTAGCTATAGTGCTAACGGTTCAGCCCCGCTATGAAGGCTAACTGAGATTTAGGAAATCTTAAAAAGTTTTAAATGTTTCCTAACATTAATTTAGATTATGTGACACAAGCGACGCTGTTTCTGTGTTATTTAGACTGTTATTAATGTGTAATTCTTTCACTCTGTCTAAAGTAAAATAGCTCCTGTTTTAGTTTTGAAAGTTTCATAAAGACATGATGTGAGGAAGAAGAGAGAAATGTGTTTAAGGAGAGATGGATTCACTGCTGATGAATCTCTGAAGCTGCAACTCCTCGGCTGGAAAACATGAATCAAACCTATATAGATATTATTTATATAACCATGTGCATTTGAATATGTGTGACAGGACCAGTGTGATCAAAATGGGCAACTTGAATTTAAGACCACTATTGTAATAAAGATAAGATTGCAATAACTCCACTTGAAAAGTCACCTTTCAGGTACACAGACGCTCCAGATGAGGCTCGGTTTTAGCAGAACACTGAGCCAAGCAGCAACCGCCGCAGCAACCGCCGCAGCAACCGCCGCAGCAACCGCCGCAGCAACAGCAACAGCAGCTGTGATCCAAACACAGTGGGTTTCACCTTTTTCATTTTGAGGTCTGAGGTAGGAACCTGCTGCATGGCTGCTAGCATCTGAGACGCGGTGTAGTTGTGTTTGTAACGGATAGTAAACTATTCAAAATAAATTGTGTAAATTACTTCAACTTATAGACTATTTAAGGTAAAATTGTAAATTATTCAAAGTGAATTTTCTAAATTATGAATGTTGCAGATTGTTTATGAATGTTTGTCTGTTTTGATTGGTTTATGTTTGTTTTGTTTAATGGTATTTGCTCTTTGTAATGTTGTTTTTTTTGTATGTGCCTCCCAGGCTGCCGTAGCCAATGAGGGCAGGCCTAGAACAGCTGGCAGCGTTTTTGGACCAATGAATGACTTGAACTGTCAAGATGTTTGGTACAAACAAATCAACGCTCAGTGTTCCCCGGTGAAAACAGCGAGGCACGTTTTGTTTGATTTTAGTTGTATTATAAGTTTAGGTTTTATATTCTAATGTTTGTGTATGTTTTAGTTTTTATGGCGATGATGCAAGAAATAAACAAAAAACTGAAAATCCCATTTCTTTAGATCAGATCAGCTGCTGATCAGAGCTCAATAACTCAATGACTGGAGATATACCTGATCTGAGAACAACTTCCTGTTTCTCCTCACCAACTTCCTGTTTCTTCTGCTATCGATTTATTCTGAAGCAAATGGACCCAGTTCTGGTTCTGACAAAAAGAGAGTTCTGGACTCACAAAACAACTGTCTTGGTGGTTCCGGTGGTTCCGTTGGTTCCGTTGGGTCCGTTGGTTCCGCTGGATCCACTGGTTCCGTTGGTTCCGATGGTTCCGTTGGTTCCGATGGTTCCGTTGGTTCCGCTGGATCCGCTGGTTCCGTTGGTTCCGATGGTTCCGTTGGTTCCGATTGTTCCGATGGTTCCGTTGGTTCCGCTGGATCCGCTGGTTCCGTTGGTTCCGATGGTTCCGATGGTTCCGATGGTTCCGTTGGTTCCGATGGTTCCGGTGGTTCCGTTGGTTCCGGTGGATCCGCTGGTTCCGTTGGTTCCGATGGTTCCGTTGGTTCCGTTGGTTACGGTGGGTCCGTTGGTTACGGTGGTTCCGTTGGTTCCGTTGGTTCCACTGGATCCGCTAGTTCCGTTGGTTCCGATGGTTCCGTTGGTTCCGATGGTTCCGTTGGTTCCGCTCGTTCCGATGGTTCCGTTGGTTCCGTTGGTTCCGATGGTTCCGTTGGTTTCGTTGGTTCCGTTGGTTCCGATGGTTCCGATGGTTCCGTTGGTTCCGCTCGTTCCGTTGGTTCCGATGGTTCCGTTTGTTCCGTTGGTTCCGATGGTTCCGTTTGTTCCTTTGGTTCCGATGGTTTCGTTTGTTCCGTTGGTTCCGATGGTTCCGTTTGTTCCGTTGGTTCCGATGGTTCCGTTTGTTCCATTGGTTCCGATGGTTCCGTTGGTTCCGCTCGTTCCGTTGGTTCCGATGGTTCCGTTTGTTCCGTTGGTTCCGATGGTTCCGTTTGTTCCTTTGGTTCCGATGGTTTCGTTTGTTCCGTTGGTTCCGTTGGTTCCGTTGGTTCCGATGGTTCCGTTTGTTCCGTTGGTTCCGATGGTTCCGTTTGTTCCGTTGGTTCCGATGGTTCCGTTGGTTCCGATGGTTCCGTTTGTTCCGTTGGTTCCGATGGTTCCGTTTGTTCCGTTGGTTCCGATGGTTCCGTTGGTTCCGATGGTTCCGTTGGTTCCGATGGTTCCGTTGGTTCCGTTGGTTCCGTTTGTTCCGTTTGTTCCGTTGGTTCTGATGGTTCCGTTTGTTCCGTTGGTTCCGATGGTTCCGTTTGTTCCGTTTGTTCCGTTGGTTCTGATGGTTCCGTTTGTTCCGTTGGTTCCGATGGTTTCGTTGGTTCCGCTGGATCCTTTGGTTCCGTTTGTTCCGATGGTTCCGTTTGTTCTGTTGGTTCCGATGGTTCCGTTGGTTCTGTTGGTTCCGTTGGTTCCGGTGGATCCGCTGGTTCCGGTGGTTCCGTTGGTTCCGGTGGATCCACTGGTTCCGTTGGTTTCGTTGGTTCCGTTGGTTCCGATGGTTTCGTTGGTTCCGATGGTTCCGTTTGTTCCGTTGGTTCCGTTGGTTCCGGTGGTTCCGTTGGTTCCGATGGTTTCGTTGGTTCCGTTGGTTCCGATGGTTTCGTTGGTTCCGATGGTTCCGGTGGTTCCGTTGGTTCCGATGGTTTCGTTGGTTCCGTTGGTTCCGATGGTTCCGTTGGTTTCGTTGGTTCCGATGGTTCCGTTGGTTCCGATGGTTCCGATGGTTCCGTTGGTTCCGTTGGTTTCCGTTGGTTCCGATGGTTCCGTTTGTTCCGTTGGTTCCGATGGTTCCGTTTGTTCCTTTGGTTCCGATGGTTCCGATGGTTCCGTTGGTTCCGTTTGTTCCGTTTGTTCCGATGGTTCCGTTGGTTCCGTTTGTTCCGTTGGTTCCGATGGTTCCGTTTGTTCCGTTTGTTCCGTTGGTTCCGATGGTTCCGTTTGTTCCGTTGGTTCCGATGGTTCCGTTTGTTCCGTTTGTTCCGTTGGTTCCGATGGTTCCGTTGGTTCCGATGGTTTCGTTTGTTCTGTTGGTTCCGTTGGTTCCGTTTGTTCCGTTGGTTTCGATGGTTTCGTTGGTTTCGATGGTTTCGTTGGTTCCGCTGGGTCCTTTGGTTCCGTTTGTTCCGATGGTTCCGTTGGTTCCGTTTGTTCCGTTGGTTCCGATGGTTTCGTTTGTTCCGTTTGTTCCGTTGGTTCCGATGGTTCCGTCTGTTCCGATGGTTCCGTTGGTTCCGATGGTTCCGTCTGTTCCGATGGTTCCGTTGGTTCCGATGGTTCCGTTGGTTCCGATGGTTCCTCCATCAGATTCCAACGGTTCTGTAATCAGTTCAAACTGTTTTATTTCGCGTCTCCAGGATGTTTTTCTGCTTAAATAAAGGAAAAAATTACAAAATATCTAATAGCTGAAGTTTCCCTTCCAGGCATAACGGTTCCTCCTGCAACAGAACCGGACCAGAACCAGAACCAGCCCTGCAGCCTAGAGGGAAGCTGCATCTACGTCATGATGTGGAGCTGCCACTAGAGGGCAGCGCCACATTGAAGTTCTGCAGGGAAATTAAACGTGCTGCAGAACCGAGCCAGAACCAGTTCTGGTTCCGTCGGCTCCACTCACATTGTGAAGTAAATCCTGTCGAATAAATCAGGATTTAATGGCTGATGATGGGAACATGAACCAGTTCAGGAACCAGTTCAGGAAAAGTTCTTCCAATGAGACAGAAGGTCCAATAATGAGCCGGGTCGGTTTACAGAAACGATAGGTGGTTCTGAACCGGTGGGTAGAATCTGAACAGAAGAAACACAGATCCGATTCTGTAGAAGTTCACTAACTCCTGACTGGACCTCAACAGAACCTCAATAGAACCTCAACAGAACCTCAGAAACCACAATGAAAAGGCTTCAGTCAGATCCGGTAGATCTTTCAGTTCCAGGTTCTGATCCGGTTCAGTTCCAGGTTCGGTTCCATAGTTTCTATCTGATTGGGAAGAACTGATGATCCAAACATCTATAAACTCTGAGCAAAGAGTTCTGCTCTGCCTGTACAGAACCAGAACCAGAACCAGAACCAGACTGCACACCAGCAGGAGGCACTGAGGGATGAAAGGGTGATGGAGGAGAGATGAAGTGATGAGTTTCTTTCATTCTGACTGAAAGAACAAACGAGTTAAAGCAGGAAATCCTGAGAGTTCAGCGCTGAGGATTATAAACGGCTTAATATAGCAGCTTAACCTCACACACACACACACACACACACACACACACACACACACACACACACACACACACACACACACACACACACACACACACACACACACACACACATGTCAGTCATCAGCGTCACATTGCTCCAGAACCAGAACCACCAGGTTGACCCCAGAAGCTGACCCCGTTTCCATGCCAACAGGCAGCAGAGCGGTGGTTCAGTTTTGTTTGTCCTGTTATCAGTGGGTTGCCGGTTCGAATCCCTGCTGTGTCTGTCAGAGGCCAGGCATGGTGGAGGAGGTATCATGCTGTGGGAACTTTTCCTGGGTTCCTCTGGCTCTGGAAGGAAGACGTCCATCTTCTTCTGATGATGACGACGATCTGACAGATCTTCATCATCATCACCAGATCTTCCTCCTCCTCTTCCTCTTCAGTTGCATCAGAGGTTAAACTTTTATTGGCGCTGTCTCTTTAATTCCCCCCCCTCCCCCTCCCTCTCTGAGCCTTTGCCTCTAATCTCCGTTCGGGAGCCGAGCGGAGCGGAGCCGGATTACAGACGCTGCTGCGGCCCGATCCGATCGTCCTGCCGGGACATCACAGGACCGCCGGGTCCAGGAGACGCAGAGGATGATGATGGTCCACCAGTGACGAAGAGCAGCGAGATGTACGAGGAGAACGGCAGAGGTAAGTTCTGGAGAGGATGGGTTCTGGAGGGACAGGTTCTGCAGGGGACGGGTTCTGGAGGGACGGGCTGTGGAAGAGAGGACGGGTTCTGGAGGGACGGGTTCTGGAGGCGACGGGTTCTGGAAGAGAGGACAGGTTCTGCAGGGGACGGGTTCTGGAGGGACGGGCTGTGGAAGAGAGGACGGGTTCTGGAGGGACGGGTTCTGGAGGGACGGGTTCTGACTGCTCAGCCTCTTCAGGTTGCTGAAGTCTGGATCAGACCTGAACTCGGTCCAGTTGCCTTCAGCTCTTCCATCAGAACCAACAGTGGATCCATCAGGGCGTCAGAAGCTCAGGTTCTACTGGACCTGCTGGTGGTTCTGATCCTGCGTCTGCTCTCTATCGGACCGCTCTCGTCAAGAGGCGGTTCTTGGTTGGAGCGGCTCCCCCTAGAGCCTCTAGAAGGAGACGACCGTCTTCTTAACGGTCCAATCTGGAGTCCAGGACCATCTTCTCATTTGGGCTAAGGAGAACCGATTCAGAACTTGGTTCTGGTTCTAAAGGCTTTGAGTGTTTAGCTCTGGTTCCTCCTAGCATCCTGACGTTTCCTGCTGAGGACCAGGTGGTTCTGGAGGGAGAACTTCCTGGGTCAGACTTGGTTCTGGTTGTGGCCTCCTGGACCAGAACCTCCAGTGGAACCAGACCCGTTAGAACCTGAGCTTCAGAGGATGAAGATGAGCAGAAGGTGCAGCAGCGATGAAGCAGTTCAGTCAGAACCTCAGAGCAGGGTGTAGTACCGGGGTATTGGCCTGGTACCACACCAATACCGGGCCACCACACATGGACCCGTTTGGTCCCGCTCTCTGGATGAAGATGCTTTCCACTCCTCATCTGATGTTGCCATGGAAACAGGTGGGAGCACGTGTGACCGGATCAGCGCCGCAGTAGCAGAGTTAATCCTTCCGTTGTTCTGAGTTAATCGAACCGGGCCTAAAACCCGGTGGACTGCAGAGGTTCTGGAGGAGCTTTTGGAAAGATCAGAATCTTTCATCAGGTTGAGGTTCTGGGTATTCAGGTATGTTCAGAGGCTCTGCTGCAGGGTTCTGGTTCTGGTATTGCTGCAGGCCCGGTTATGTTCACTCTGATGTCACCATTTGGGTCATTAATCAGAAACTCCTCAAGCAGCAACTTCTGAGCCTCCGTCACCAAAACATCCTCCAACCGACTTGGAGAATCGGTCGGTTCTGCTGTGGGAACGTCTGGCAGCTCAACAACGGAGGGGGCGGTCCACCGCCAGACTGAAGGTTCCACCACCAGACTGAAGGTTCCACCACCAGACTGAAGGTTCCACCACCAGACTGAAGGTTCCACCACCAGACTGAAGGTTCCACCGCCAGACTGAAGGTTCCACCACCAGACTGAAGGTTCCACCGCCAGACTGAAGGTTCTCAGCAGATTCAAACCTTAAGCTTGAGTTCCTCAGAACTCAGACCTTCAGGGATCCAGCAGGTCCAGATCTTATCCGGTTCTGGTTCTGATGCAGTCTGACAGGACAGAGCGTTTACTTCATGGACAATCTGTTCCTGTGTTCCAGGCTGGTAGTGAACATATCACGTCCATGTTTCTCCACCTGCCTCAGAACAACAGCTGGACGGCAGCAAAGCATTGTGGGACATCCTGGGAGTGACTCCAGATAGGGTTGAACCTCTTCCAGAGCGATGCTTCACACAGCCTCCGGGGGGCGCCGTGACGGTCCCCATAGGGATAGAACCACAACTTGAACGTGTGTGTGTCCTCAGGATTTAACACAGAAATCACGTCCTAGATCCGCCGTGGACACACAGATCTAGGTCACAGCTGTTCCACACACACACACACACACACACACACACACACACACACACACACACACACACACACACACACACACACACACACACACACACACACACACACACACACACACACACACACACACACCTCCTCCCCCTCCCTTGCCGCCTCTTCCTCACCTCCTCTTCTTCCTCCTGCTACCCTCCTGTCTGACCTTGTAGGAGGACAAAGAGGACAGAAGATCTTCTTCGTTCTGCTGTCGGGTCAGAACCAGCAGAACCGACATTCCGCCTCCAGAACCCTAAATGTTCTATGGATCCAGGTCCAGATGCAGGATTCACCTGAAGCTTATCTGGACCGGATCCATGGAGCCTTTGGGTTTCAGAGCCGCTGCTGTCGCTCAGGAACCAGACATCCAGAACCATAGAACCAAACTGGATCAAGAACCAGCTAAGATTCTGGTTCTGAGCCCGGTTCCTGCTGCTGAAACACATCAGAGTCTAGATGGAGAAAAACTCCCAGTCTGAACCCAAACTGGGAACCATTTAGACGTTTAGAAACACCTTCAACCCAAATCAGATTAATCGATTAATCTGGTGGTTAACCAGAGAAACGCTGCAACATTCAGGTTCATCAGCTGCTGGTTCCACTCTGTCTGCAGGGAGCGCTCGCAACGGCTACGCCACGACGGAGGATGGAGAGGAGGGGGGCGGAGAGGAGGAGGCGGATGGAGGGGGAGGAAGTGGAGGAGGAAGAGACGAGGAAGAGGAAGCAGAGTGGGACGAGGAGCTGGACGGAGGAGATGAAGGTGGAGTGAGGATGACGAGAACCGACACGCTTCACTCCACCACGAGCTCCACTGGAACGCAGAGAAGAAGAGGACAACACGCCAAGAAACAGGTGAGAACACGCTAACATCAATCTAGAACAGTGGTTCCCAAAGACTTTCTGGACCCGTATGGATTACAATAAAAGGAAAAGGAATCAACTGGTGACATGGTTCAACCAGACAGAAACCTAAACACACATTTAGTTTTCAGATTCCACTGAACTTTATTTCACACTTCAGGTTGCAACAAAACAAACTACAAACCATCTTTACAGTCAAACACTTTTGTGTAACTGTTTGTTTTTTTCATCCATATTGCTTCCCGCACCCCCTGCAGTGGCACCGCGCCCCCCCTAGAGGGCGCGCCCCACACTTTGGGAACCACTGGTTTAGAACATGCTAACATCAAGTGAAAACATGCCTTCATTTGGAGAAACGATCAAATCTTTCAGCATTATTTCAGTCATTTTCCTGACCAGAACCCCATCCTGTGTTCTGCTGACATCAAGTGGTTCTGGTTCTTCTGACCCGATGATGATGGGATGAAATGAGAACCAAAGATCTGGTGGTCACACTGAAGTCAGCTGTATTTTTATGAACATATGAAACATGTCAACATGTCAACGTTCTGGGTCCCCAGACCTCAGAGGCCATGACAATCGGTTCTTCTACAACACAGGTGTCAAACTCCAGGCCTCGAGGGCCGCTGTCCTACAGCTTTTAGATGTGCCACAGGTACAAAACACTGGAATGAAATGGCTTAATTACCTCCTCCTTGTGTATATCAGTTCTCCACAGCCTTGCTAATGATCTAATTATTCTATTCAGGTGTGGTGCAGCAGAGGCACATCTAAAAGTTGGAGGACACCGGCCCTTGAGGACTGGAGTTTGACACCCCTGTTCTACAACATCTGAAGAACCGATCCGTTTTGTTCTGAAAAACCTTCTCATTAGGAGGATGTGCTGGCTCTTCGCTCTGAACCAGACACATTACCATAGAAACTGATGATGTAAGTGATGATGTCACCTTCCTCCTCAGGTGCAGGGCAGCAACCAGGTCCAGCGGGCCCCCAGAGCGTTGTTCTGTCTGAAGCTCAACAACCCGATCCGACGCGCCGCACTTCACATCGTCGAGTGGAAGTATCCTTCAGCCAATCAGCTGCCAGGACATTTCAGGATATTATAAATAACGTGTAACCATGGTTACACCATCCATCCATCCATCCATTTTCTGTTCCCCCTTGTCCCTAACGGGGTCGGGAGGGTTGCTGGTGACTATCTGCAGCTACGTTCCGGGCGAGAGGCGGGGTCACCCTGGACAGGTCGCCAGTCTGTCGCAGGGCATGTGTAACCATGGTTACACATGTTTTATAATTCCAGTTTGGACCTGACATCATTCTGCTTCTGTTAGCATCAGAACCCTCTGGTGTCATCACATGCAAATGGTTCTGGTTCTACAGAAAGATGTTTTCACCCAATTTTCATGCAAATTCTGAGTAAACTTTGAAAATATTGCAAAAAGAGAAAATTGTTTCCATCTCCTGGTCTGGAATGATTTAACTGGGCTAGCATGATTTGGTCAGATGTTGACGTAAACACAGCTGTAAGAAACAGAAAAAAGTTTGCAAGTCAGAATTTATTCAGCAAATGTGATTCCATCTCCCATTAATGAATTTTTCCAGAAAACCCCAAATCCACTTCAAGCGAGCGCAAAAACTTTGAGTTTTGCCGTTTCCATCGACCATTTTTAATGCAATACTTCAAAATGCAAATAAAAACACACTGATGGAAACACAGATATTGTTTTCTGTGGGAGATCTGACCCAGTCATCAGAACCTCCAGGTTCAGTGTCTCCAGAACCATGCTGAGCTGAAATTTACTGGAAGGGAAAGAGAGTGGGCGTGTCTCTGCTCTCTGATTGGACAGAAACCAGGAAGTCTTCCAGCAGCAGGAGACAGAAACAGGTTCTGGTGCCATTAAACCAGGGACCAGGCAGTTCCTCTATTAGTTTCAGAACTTCCTGAACTCGTTTCTCAGACCGTTCGATATCTTTATCCTGTTAGCCATCTTTGCTAACTGCGTAGCTCTGGGAGTTTCCAAACCGTTTCCTGAAGATGACTCCAACTCCACCAACCACGACCTGGTGAGAGAAGGCCTGACCTCCAGAATAAGAGCCTGGGGCTGTGGAGGCAGCGGTGCAGGATAAATGCTGGATCAGTGGATGATTGACAGATCTGTGATCGGCTCTGAGGACTTTCTGTTCTGCTGCTCCAGCTCTCTCTGCTCTCAGCATCCTCCTCCGTCTCCAGACCGAGCCTGTTGTTCACGCAGTCACTTCCTGTTGGAGTGATGGCTGCGCCTCGCTCTCAGCTGAAATCAGGAGATGTTGTTCATTGGTCTTCCACCCAACGGACTTAAACATGGACTGAGATCATCCAGTCCATGTTCTCCTGCCACCAGAACCGATCACGTGTCCCGCTGTCCAGTTCTGACGGACCTTGTTCTGTGTTTCAGGAACAAGTGGAGTACGTCTTCCTCATAATCTTCACCATAGAAACTTTCCTGAAGATCCTGGCCTATGGTCTGGTGATGCACCCAAGCTCCTACATCCGCAACGGCTGGAACCTGCTGGACTTCGTCATCGTCATTGTTGGGTAGGAACACAGGAGCCCTGGAGGTCTGTGTAGGCCTTTCAATCCTTCTGTGGGCGAGTCCCAGGTTCTGACCCGCTTTATTTAAGTAGTTTATATATCTGAAGTGAAGTGATTCATAGTTCTCAATGATTTTATGAATAAAATCCATCCATCAGCAGCCTGGAGACCCAGACTTTCCTCTCTCCAGCCACTGGGACCGGATCCTCCCAAAGCGTTGGTTCCCAGGCCAGCTGAGGATCGTTGTTCCTTCCTACTGTTAGCTTCTGCTAATTTTTTTTAGGTGTAGCGGTTTAGCGTTAGCAGAGCTAAGAGATTCTTGTTTAGTGACTTGATAATTATTGGGCCAAACTTTTTCATCAGCTCTACCTCCTACCGCTAAAAGCTACTGTCCATTTTCATGCAAACGTTATTTCCATTTTGAACAATGGCCGCCCAGGTTGTAACAGAGATTCCATGTCCAGAAGATAAGATAAGATAAGATAAATCTTTATTGTCATTGTCACAAGAACAACGAAATTCAAAAGGTGCCATCAGTTGGTGCACATGCCCAAAAACAAAAAATAACTGTCTCACAATTCACACACAGCACAAGAATCAACAAACTGGCAGAAAAAACCCACAAAATAAGAACAGCCACATTCTCACATCCATACAGACCTGAAAGATGATGTCATCCATCATCCATCCATCCATCATCCATCCATCCATCATCCATCCATCCATCCATCCATCATCCATCCATCCATCATCCATCCATCCATCCATCATCCATCCATCCATCCATCCTAACTGAGCTGAAGTGTTTCAGTCTGGAGACACTGAAGTGATGGAGCGGTTGGCTCTGATTCCTGCAGACCTGAAGCTTCATCCTCTGTCCTCACTGCAGGACAGGAGACATGACTGGATGTCCTCAGAGCAGTGATGATGCTGGTGATGATAAAGCCTGTTGTCATGGTAACTCTGCCTGGGGATGCTTTGGTTCACTTCACTGCATCAGAGACAGCAATGGACCCTCTGGAGTTTCATGCTTCTCTGCAGGATCGGAAGTAAACTGCTGCGCCTGGATGAGGATAAGGTCTCAGTGGATGCCTGATCTGTGGTGGAGAGCTAAAAGGATTTACTGTTTCATCGATGGTCCAGGCCTCATCTATGGTCCTACCAGGACTGAAAGAACCAGAACCAGAACTCAAACACCTGAAAGGAATCTCCTCTGTGGGTTTAGAGTAGAGCTGCTGCTGCTGCTCTACAGGGTTCCAGCTTCATCTGGACGCCTCCAGCTGGAGGTTTTCCTGGTCCTTCCCAATGGGTGAGGATCCAAAACTCCATGGTGGGACTGGTTATCCTTGTTATCCAGGAAAACGTTGGGATCCTGCAGGGTGAGCCAGAGAGAATGCCTGGGTTTCCCTCCTGGACCTATGACTTCCATCACCTTTCTACACAATTACACTCGACTCTCATCTCATCTAGCAATTAAAGAGGGATGATTAAAGCATTTTATTGCTGGCAAAGATGTAGTCACCTTACTCCCCACAGGGTTAGCATGACATATGTCATGGCTAGATATTAGCAATTGAGTTAAATCAGAGTCAATCTCATTGAACTTCAACAGAGTTTACACCTTCAGAAAACAAACATTTCTCAATTTCTGTCCAGAGGGTCTGGACGGAGCAAAGTGTAGAGAATTCTTGCGTTGTGTGTGAATTGTGAGACAGTTATTTTTTGTTTTTGGGCATGTGCACCAACTGATGGCACCCTTTGAATTTCGTTGTCCTTGTGACAATGACAATAAAGATTTATCTTATCTTATCTTATCTTATCTGAAAGGGGCTGGTTTTTACCAAGTCAGCAGTCGATGGAGGGTCACATGGGTGGGTAGTTTCAGTCTACTCAGTCCTCTGGGATCAGACATGCATCAGAAACCAACGTATTAACTGGATGCAAACCTGAACAGTGAGACATTTGAAGGAAACTTCTGGGGATGCTGACTCCTCCTTCCTAGAAGCCACACCTTCAGAAGTACAACACGTAACTGATGTTTCACTTTTCTTTTTCTGTGCAGGTTATTCAGCGTTGTCCTGGAAACGATGACTCATAAGTCAAGTGGCGAGCAGGCAACCACTCACCACATGCCAGGGAAGCCGGGAGGTCTGGACGTCAAAGCTCTGAGAGCCTTCAGGGTGCTGCGACCCCTCAGGCTGGTCTCTGGAGTCCCCAGTGAGTTTCCTGGACAGTGACCTGACTGGACAATGTGTGTCCAACATGTCTTCAGTTCTGTGTGTTCTTCAGGTCTGCAGATCGTCCTGAACTCCATCATGAAGGCAATGGTTCCTCTGCTACACATCGCTCTATTGGTTCTCTTCGTCATCATCATCTACGCCATCATTGGCTTGGAACTCTTCATCGGACGAATGCACAGGACCTGCTATTACATCAGGACAGGTGCTGTACACAAATGGACTGGTCACACCTGTAATCACTCACACCCCACAAGGTCCAGAGAGAATCATGAAGATAGTTTCACTCGGTTTGTCTGGGTGATCTTTCCTAAATGTTCAGCTGCTGACAGGATACAGAACAAGACCTTATCTGCAGTTAAAGAAGGGTTTATTTTATTTTCAATGAACAAGCATTCAATCATCAAACACTGACATTTACCGATTTACTGCCAGGGAAAATGTTTCTTCATAGTGTTGTCTCGCCGAGGCTGTTACCTCTTTAGGGCGTTGTTTTTTTTGGGCATTGCCTCATCATCTTCTTGTCTCCTCAGTGAGTTTCTTCTACTGATTGTCCTTGTCTCCAGATAACTACGTGGAGGACGAGCCGGTGCCGTGTGCGTTCGCCGGACATGGCCGCCAGTGCACTGTGAACGGCTCTGAGTGTCGGGGCCGGTGGGACGGTCCCAATGGTGGAATCACCAACTTTGATAACTTCTTCTTTGCCATGTTGACGGTGTTTCAGTGCATCACCATGGAGGGATGGACCGATGTGCTGTACTGGGTGAGGACTCACCTCCAGTTGTCCTTCCATACTCAGAGTTGTGTCCACGTCTCCTCATCCTTCTCCTGGTCTCTCTCTGCAGATGAACGACGCCATTGGCTTTGAGCTGCCCTGGGTATATTTTGTCAGTCTAGTGATTTTTGGATCCTTCTTTGTTCTCAATCTGGTTTTGGGAGTCCTCAGTGGGTCAGTTGAACTCCCAGAAGGTTCTGATGGTAGGACCGGACCAGAACTCACCTCTAAATGAATGCCGTTTGAATGTTTCAGAGAGTTCAGTAAGGAAAGGGAGAAGGCCAAAGCCCGGGGAGACTTCCAGAAGCTTCGGGAGAAGCAGCAGATGGAGGAGGATCTGTGTGGATACATGGACTGGATCACTCAGGCGGAGGACATGGATGAACTGGACGAGGACGGAAACCCACGTAAGTCAGACTCTGTAGTGAGTCGATGTTTTCATCCTTCAGTCCAGCAGTTTGATGTTGAGAGACAGAAATAATCCAGACTCAGCCCAGCACTCCGTACTGACTCAGATTAAGGATTTTCTCTGGATCAAAGGAGAGAGCTGCAGAATCAGGTCATGTGACATGGCTTACCATTGGTCACATGACTGAGCTGAGCATCAGCTGGGTCACAAAGAGATCCAGATCAATCAGAACATCAAGAACACAGCTGAACAGGTCAGATGTACGTTCTGGAGTCTGGTGTCAATATGATGTCCACACAGGGCAACCTTACTGCCGTTCTCAGATCCACTTTGACCTCAGTAGATTATTTATGGATCTCTCCAGAGAGGAGAATGGTGTACGACGGGTCAGACTGGACAGTCAAGAAGCACAAACACTGAAGGTCTCTTTCAAGGTCCACATCCAAAACTGCTGCTTTCTGAGAGGATCAGATTCTGAGGGCTTGTTGGTCTCCTCAACCTTCAGGACACAGGTTCTTATCATGGTTCTGATAAGCAACATGCTCATGCCTAAAACATCTAGACTTCTGCACATCTTCTCTCTGGAACCTTCAGAAACATGTAGCTCTCATTAATGGATGGCGAGAAGGTTCTGGTTGGATCATTCTCCGTCCATCTGTCCACCATCTTCCATGAGGGTAACAGGTCCAGGATGGATCTCTTCTCCTGACCTGTAAGGCAGAGCCCGGCTTCCCTGTGGATCAGGAGTCTTCAAGTGCAGTCTTTGACGGCTGGTGTCCTGTACCTGTTAGATCTGTCTGGTCCAACACACCTGACCCAAATGCCTGAATCACCTCCTTAGTGTTTGGCCCAGTTCTCCAGAGTCCCCCTAACAACGTCATTATTTGACTTGTGTGTTGAAGCAGAGATGTATCTAAAAGTTGCAGGATTCTGGCCCTAGAGGCCTGGAGTCAAGGGTGCCTGCTGTAGAGGGAACTTATTTCAGCTGCTTGTCATTCCTTCTGGATCATAAATGGAAAGCTTTGCTTCCAGGCTCAACTCCTTCTTCACCATCAAACACCAACACCTTCATGACTGCTGATGGAGCTGTTATGCATCCTCTGCTCCATCCTCCAGAGGTTCCCCATCATCTCCAAGATCACGCCATCACATCCTGCCAAAGATCAGGAGGAGCAGAACCTGGAGGAGTAGAACCTGAGAATAAGTGAACTGGTCCAGCTTCTGCAGGGTGGTCTGTAATGAATCTGTCTCTTCCTGTGTGTCTCAGGGCCGTCCCTGGGGGATCTGTCCGATAAAAAGAGGAAGTTTGGCTGGTTCAGTCATTCCAATGACACTCATGGTGAGTCAGTTTCAGATCAAATGGTCCAGAATGTCTCTGACAAGACAATGATCCACAGTAGATGGTGGACACAAAGAGACAGACACACTGATGGAGAACAATAATGCTAATGTCAAAACCTTAATGCTTTCCGTCTCTCTCTGTCTTCCTGTCTGTCTCTGTCTGTTAGCGAGTCTTCCAGCGAGTGAGACAGCTTCAGAGAACACCGAGAACATCGATGAAGAACACACCAACTGCTGCCAAGCCTGCTGGTAACCTTCTTCCATTTTCTCTGGGATTTTTAGAGTTTAATTAAGACTTTGCTATCATTAGTATCCGCTAACTACAATGTTGGTATAGCATCTAGCGTTAGCTTCCATTAAAGGCCATATTTTCTATAGCGCTTTAGCATTTGTGGAACTAATGTTCATAATTAGTGAATTAGAGTTAGCAGATCCGAAACAGCTTTTTCCCACTTGCCATCAGACTGCTGAACTCTTAACTGGACTGCACTCAAAATCTGGTCTCCACTTCATACCTTGCACATGTACAGAGCTAAATAACTTCTATTTTACTGTCAGTCCTGCACTTTATATTTTATATTTAGATTTATATTCCGGAGTAACCTCATAACATTGGAAGCTCAAAACATTGTCCTGAGCCATATGCAACGAAATTTCGTTCTGTATTCACCCTGTGCATGCAAAATGACAATAAAGTCAGTCTAAGTCTAAGTCTAAGCTAGATAGTTAGCAGTAGCCACCACTGACCAGAAGCTTATAAAGACATGACATCATCATCTGGATGATGATGATGTCATGTGGCTTTCTTCAACCGCTGATGACCTCATCATCCAGCGCCACCTTCAGGCAGTAGATTGACCTCAGTCTGTTGTGTTCCAGTGCTTCTGTGATGAAGATCAGCTGCTGGTGAGTTTCTGCAGAAGAAAGTCCTATTTTCAGACGTTCCAGTTGCTGAAGGGTTCTTTCTGTCTCAGCCGGACGTTGCGTCGCTGGAACCGAGTCTGTCGCAGGAACTGCCGCACCGCTGTCAAATCGGTGACGTTCTATTGGCTGGTTCTCCTGCTGGTCTTTCTGAACACCTCACTCAGCGCCTCCGAACACTACAACCAGCCCGACTGGCTGACTCAAGTCCAGGGTAAGCGCCAGCTTCGGCGCTGCCACCCGGCGGCCTCTCTTTGACAAATGCTGGGCGGTCTTGGTGAGGTCCTTTTTCCTCTGCAGACATTGCCAACAAGGTGCTGCTGTCTCTCTTCACGGTGGAGATGCTGCTGAAGATGTACAGCTTGGGTCTGGCACATTACTTCGTGGCCTTCTTCAACCGCTTTGACTGCTTCGTGGTGTGTGGTGGGATCATCGAGACCATTCTGGTGGAGCTGGAGATCATGCCTCCATTGGGGATTGCTGTGCTGCGCTGCGTCCGCCTGCTGCGCATCTTCAAGGTCACACGGTGAGAGGTCACACCTGGGCCTCCAGGTGGGCCCCAAACTCCTGGTCTCTGATGGTGTCCATGTGTCTCCTCAGCCATTGGACGGCTCTGTCCAACCTGGTGGCCTCCCTGCTAAACTCCATGAAGTCCATTGCCTCCCTGCTGCTGCTCCTCTTCCTCTTTCTCATCATTTTCGCTCTGCTCGGCATGCAGCTGTTCGGAGGAAAGTTTAACTTCGATGAGACACAGACCAAGCGGAGCACTTTTGATGCCTTCCCGCAGGCGCTGCTCACCTGCTTCCAGGTATCACGGCAACAACAGGTGATGTCACCAGCTGAGGGGGCGTGTCCGTGATGATTACTGTGTGTCAGATCCTGACAGGTGAGGACTGGAATGTGGTCATGTACGATGGCATCATGGCGTACGGTGGCCCGGTGTTCCCAGGCATGATCGTCTGCATTTATTTTGTCATCCTCTTCATCTGTGGCAACTGTATCCATGGCAACGAACCAATACATGGTCAATCAAACGCTTTATTATTGGAGAGCTCTGCTCATCTGACTCCATCCATCCATCAGAACTCCCCAAACATCTTCTCCTTACCGACCATCAGACATCCTGCTGAACGTCTTCTTGGCCATTGCTGTCGACAATCTGGCTGGAGGCGATGGGGATGACAAGAAGAAAGAGTGAGTGATGGAGAAGCAGATGGGAAACCTGGATTTTATTTCGCCTGATGGTTTCCTGTTTTCTCTTCTGCAGAAAGAAGACTGAGGGTGAGGGAGAGGAGGAGGCCGAAGGAGAAGTGAAGGTCAGCAGATCTCCAGGGTTACCAGGTCTCTGACGTGTCCTCGGTTTATTCTAACGTTTGTTTGTCTCTTCAGGTGGACATCGATGAAGATACAGAGTATGAGGAGGAAGAGGAGCTTCCTGAAGGAGAAGACGGTCTGTTCTCACAGTAACGTTCTGACTAATTGATCCGTTGACCATCGAACCAACCAGGAACCAGAACTGCTCTCTGCAGCCATGTTAGGACAACATCTGACTCTCCAGAGCAGAATCTCTGCTTCAGTCTTCGGTCCAGTCGATTTTTCCAAATTAAAACCCAAAACTGTTCTAGTAAAAGACAGTGAGGATCTGTTAAATGAACCAGAACCAGAATCCCCTGGTCCTGCATGTTCTCTGGAGGCACGATTGGTTTGTTCAAATGGACAAATATTTCACAACAGTCCAGAAATTGACTCTGGGAACTGGTGAGTGGTTCCAGGGACAAGGACTTCTGGAGGTTCAGGGTTAGATGTTGGGTCACCAAACAGACCATCGGTCCAGCCCAGTTCTAAAAGCAGACCAGAACCCCCAGAGTCCAGGCCCATTATCATCTTGGTCAGGCAGACCTTGTAGCTCCAGGTCAGTAGGATGAGCTCTTCATCCAAACAGATGTTTCCTCTCTCTTCTCCTCAGACGGAGGCGTCCAGCTGAAGATGGCTGACCTTGCTCCTCCTAAAGAGAAAGTTCTTCCCATCCCAGAGGGCAGCGCCTTCTTCTGTCTCAGCAAAACAAACCCGTGAGTGTGTGAGCACCTCAGCATTCACTGACCTTCACACACACTAAAAAATATTTCAGCCACCTTCATTGTGTCAACTAACTTCTATTCTCAAAGCCTAAGGAATGCTGCAATTTTTAGATTTTTAACTCAACAACTTAAATGTATGAGTTTCTGAAAGATAAAGTTGCAGTAAATAAGCAAGTAAACCTTAATTTACTCTTAGAGTTGAGTGAAGTAAGGTTTTTCCACCTCATAGACCCGGTTCTGTTAGAACCAGAACTCCATCATCTGCTCCACCTCCAGCTGCTGTGGTTCTGACCCAAACCAACCTGTTCCCCTCCTGGCCTGTGGGGGCGCTGCACCAAGAACCACTGAAGGAAACGACACAAAAACCTCTGAAGACACTGAGAGCAACTTCCTTCTTCACCAGATGGAAACAAGATGGAGGCGTCAGATTTTAGTGTTGGAGGATTTCTGTTTAGTCTTTGGCTGAAGACCAGGAGCCATTTCTGCTGCTAGCGCTAGGCTAGCATGTTAGCTTTGGTTGGATTTACCCAGAATGCATTGCACTGTAGTCCACTTCCTGCTTTTGGAGTGGTCTCTGGTCTGCTAGGCGTTCACATTCAAACCAAAGCCAGACCGAGGTCTGGAGGACCAGAGGTCACTTTTTTGGTGCATCAGAGTTTGACCTTAGATTGAAGTGACTGATTGGGCCTGGTGGGTCACAGATCCACCCAGTTCAGAGACCCAAATCCCACCTTCCAGGGTCAGGGAATCATGATCTCAGAGTCCATGAAGTTCCTTAAAAAAAGAAAAACCAACTGACTCATTAAGCACCATTAGTGTTGTGGTTCTGTGGGTCGGTTCTTCCAGAACCCCCAGAAAGTTCTACTTGTGTTTAAACTTTCATTTTTGTCTAGCTGGATCTGATCCGTACAGATGCCAGAATCCAGAGACCAGCTGGTTCTGGTTCCACATGAAGACCTGACTCTTCTGTCTCTGTCTTTCTGTTCGCAGGATCCGTGTCGCCTGCCACACGCTCATCCATCACCACATCTTCACCAACCTCATCCTCGTCTTCATCATCCTCAGCAGCTGCTCATTGGCTGCTGAGGATCCAATCAGAGCGCACTCCTTCAGGAACAACGTGAGTCCCACAGCCTCCTCACTAACACCCGACTCTGTGATGTCACAGGTGATGTCATCAGAACGCCTCTGGGTTGGCATCGGGAGGGGCGGGGCTTCAGAAGGTTTCAGGGTAAGTCCGGGTCAGTGATTAACCGGGTCAACGAGGCAGAAATAAGAGAAAAGAGAGAAAAATTACCACACACACACAGTCTCTGCTTCTAACTCTGCTTGTCTCTGAACTCAGACTTCTTGAGGTTCTGTTTCTGATTTGTGAGCCATTTTACTGGGACCAAATTTCCCTCCAGTAAATCTGATCTGTTCCACTGTGTGGAAATAAATCTGATAGTTTTCAAACCATCTGCAGTCTGAACGTCGCACTTTATCCAACCTTTACGTCAAAAAAAGGGAGAATCCAGACGGTGAATCTAAACATCGTCTGAAAATGACAGTAATGAAGTGACGAAAGGCGGTCTGAGTCAGTGAACGCATCACACCTAACCTCATCATTCCTGGTCTGACTCCAAACAGAACCGGGTCAGAACCGGGTCAGAAGCTGCAGTCAGTGCTCCACTAAAGGCCGTTGCTGTTAGCGTTCTTCCTTTGTCTGCTGACCATCTGGTGACCGGGGCATCGCTCTCAGCAACTTTACTATCCGTCCAGACGGCGGCCATCTTTGCTAAAATGGGGTCGTAAACCGTTCACACAGAAATCTGTCGGGTTTAATTAGTAGCAGAAGCAAACCAAGACCAGCTGAGTGAACACAGATTTCAAAAATACCCAAAACATGCTGAAGAAATAATTATTTAATAAGAATCCCAGGACAGAACCCTGAGGTACACCATGAGGACTGATGTTCCACACTGCTGGTCCACACCTGAGGCCTCAGCTCACCTGCAGCAGATTTGAACAGGAATGTGACCATGACTGTACTTCCTGTCTGAGTCTGAACTTCCTGTGTGTCTGTAGATTCTGGGTTACGCTGACTACGCCTTCACCTCCATCTTCACCGTGGAGATTCTGCTGAAGGTAAACATCCGTCGGCAGGAAGTCTTGGCCCAGAGCTTCCCCTGTGACTTCCTGTCTGTTTCTCTCAGATGACGGTCCATGGCGCGTTCCTCCACCAGGGATCCTTCTGCAGGAACTGGTTCAACCTGCTGGACCTCCTGGTCGTCAGCGTCTCACTCGTCTCCTTCTTTCTGCAGTCAGTATTTAAACCTTAACTTCCTCTAACCAAAGGCACATGTAGCAAGACTCTGGCTTGATCTCCTCCAGAAACATCTTTCTAGATGCTTTCGTGCCTCCAGGGAAACGTACCTCGCCGCTCAGCTCTTTACCTTCCACTGCAGAGGAGACCTCCGTCTCCATGGACTCATGCTGTGAACAGCGGCCATGCTGACCACCATCGCCTGTTGATACTCTGGTCCAGAGTCATCCTGCATGTTTTAGTTCTCTCCCTGGGTTAGACTTACCAACAATCCCATTGGCTGAACTTTGCTGCCTTCTAGTGGTCAGAGTTATGCCCAAGTTAGCTTTAGAAAATCGTCTTTCTTTAGAATCACTTTCAAGCAGAAGCATGTCATTTTTACAGAAGTGTAAATAAATTCAGACAGTAAGAAAGCACCGGCTCTCCAAGATCTTCTCCTGTCTGGTCCCATCAGAAGTTTTCTGGTTCCTCTGTGTGTCTGCAGCTCCAGCGCCATCTCTGTGGTGAAGATCCTTCGAGTCCTCCGGGTGCTGCGACCTCTCAGAGCCATCAACAGGGCCAAAGGACTGAAGGTAACGGTCCCCTGATGGTGAGGATGTGAGGGTTGGGGCTGGGTCGGGTCTCAGAGGAGGTTCTGGCCTGGTTCTGGTCGTCCAGGTGTCAAGTCTCTCTGCTGTGTGTGTTGCAGCATGTGGTCCAGTGTGTGTTTGTGGCCATCCGGACCATCGGGAACATCATGATCGTCACCACGCTGCTGCAGTTCATGTTCGCCTGCATCGGCGTCCAGCTCTTCAAGGTTCCTCTCCGCCGTTCACCCGGCCCGGGCCTGGCGCTGCCACCGCCTCACTCTGCTTCTGCTTTCAGGGGAAGTTCTACCGCTGCACCGACGAGGCCAAGAGCACTCCGGAACAGTGCAAGTGAGTCAGAAAGGCGGTTCTGGTCCTGTTCTGGTCCGGCTCTGGTTCCGCTCAGGCTGAACCAGGTGTGTGTCTGCAGAGGAACCTTCGTCGTCTACAAGGACGGAGACGTGAGCCACCCCATGGTCAGGGAGCGCATCTGGCTGAACAGTGACTTCAACTTCGACAACGTCCTGATGGGGATGATGGCGCTCTTCACCGTGTCCACCTTTGAGGGCTGGCCCGCGTCAGTATCCCACCTTCATCAGCTCATCTTCCTCAGCTGGGTCTGAGCGTTTGTCTCTTGGTTCTCCAGACTCCTCTACAAAGCCATCGACGCCAACGGAGAGAACTCGGGTCCGATCTACAACTACAGGGTGGAGATCTCCATCTTCTTCATCGTCTACATCATCATCATCGCCTTCTTCATGATGAACATCTTCGTGGGTTTTGTCATCATCACCTTCAGAGAGCAAGGAGAGCAGGAGTACAAGAACTGTGAGCTGGACAAGAACCAGGTAAGACCCGGTCCTATTGGACCAGAACCTCAGCAAAAGTCCAAATCGGTCTGAGGACAAAATGTCTACATGAGACGTTGTCCATCCAAACCTCCAGAAAAATATTCACTCTGGCTGATGGAGGACATTAGGCTACGAAGAGCTCCAAGAGTCCAACAGAACCGGGTCGTCTTTGTCCCGGTTCTGGTTCCTAAGTCCTAAACCCAGCAGCAGTACCCTCCTCTTCCTCAGTCAGGCCTCAGGAATTCTCCCTGATGTTCCTCCACATTTCTTTGATAGTTTCTAAACCCAGGGGGAAAAAAATCACATTTTAGCAAAAGATCATCATCAAGCATCGCGATCTGCTGGGTCAGCGAAACCCGAAGGTTCCCAAACCTGGGCGGTCAGTGGACGTCTGTCTCCAGTCTGTGGGTTTATCTCCGCGTAGCGAAAGTTTTGTTTCTGCTTCAGATCAGGACTGAAACTACAGAATGAGTCTCCTGATTGTTGCTGGAGTCTGAATCGCTGGGACTGTCCACCATGTTGGACAGAGCTCCTCCCACAGCTGGTCCCGGTTCTGTATGATTGACTTGATTTGGTTCTGGATCTGTTGGTCTTGTGAAGTCCACTCAGAACATTGTCTGGTGCACCTGGTGGAACAGAAGTAAACCCAGAGAAAACCCGATTCAGACCCAAGCAGTTCAGTTCTGTCGGCTTCTTGAAATGTCTGGAATAATTCAAGACAGAAAATTAAACGTCTTTGCTGTTTTTGTTTGGTGGTTCTGCTGGAACAGTTCCTGTCCTCGGTCCAATCGTTGGGCTGCAGGACGCTCTGTCCCATGTCTGTCCCATGTCTCCTGCCTCATCTCTGCTGTCTGCCTCTGTCTCAGCGTCAGTGCGTGGAGTACGCCCTGAAGGCTCAGCCTCTGAAACTCTACATCCCAAAGAACCCGGTTCAGTACAAGTTCTGGTCCATCATCAATTCCACGGGGTTCGAGTACGTCATGTTCGTCCTGATTCTGCTCAACACCGTCACACTGGCCGTGCAGGTCGGTACTGGTCCAGTTAGTCAAAGCCGATCCAGTCGGACCAAAGCGAGCTGAGTGTTGTCTCTGCTGCAGCACTACGAGCAGTCCAAGACCTTCAGCTACGTCATGGACATCCTCAACATGGTCTTCACCGGACTCTTCACCGCAGAGATGCTGCTGAAGCTGTTGGCCCTGCGGCTCCGGGTGCAGAACCGAATGCAGACGGACGATCGGTCGGTCCGCATCCTGCACAGCGTCTCATGTCTTCCTTGTCCTTGCAGCACTACTTTGTGGACGCCTGGAACTCCTTCGACGCTCTAATCGTGGTCGGCAGCGTGGTGGACATCGTGGTGACAGAGTTCAGCGTGAGTAACAGATCACAGTGAAATGATCATCACTATCCAAAATCCCACTGAAATAATCACGTCTCAAGTTTAAAAGGACTTAATGAATGTTTCTGTTTTCAGAGCGGCGAGGACAGCTCCAGGGTGTCCATCACCTTCTTCCGCCTGTTCCGAGTGATGCGACTGGTCAAGCTCCTGAATAAAGGGGAGGGGATTCGCACGCTGCTGTGGACATTCATCAAATCACTGCAGGTTAGAGGGGCGGGGTTAGCAGGGATAGGGTTAGCAGGGATAGGGTTAGGGGCTAGCAGGGGCAGGGTTAGCAGGGGCAGGGTTAGTAGGAGCGGGGCTAGCAGGAGCGGTGTTAACCAGAGAGCAGGAAGTAAACGAAGGATGTTGGTAAAATGTCTTAAATACCTGAAAATCGTGAATTAAGTGGATCAGAAGGTGGACAGTCTCTAGAAAATCACTGAGCTCAATAATCATAAACAAACAAACCTTCAGGTTGCTGGTGAGCCATCAGTCGGGTTGTCAGGTTGAAGCCTGGCTCCTGGGCGCCGCGTCAGGCTGAGACTCTCCCCGTCCTCTCCCTGCAGGCGCTGCCGTATGTCGCTCTGCTCATTGCCATGATCTTCTTCATCTACGCTGTCATCGGCATGCAGGTGAGTTCACACACAGGTGAGCCTGTAGGGGGTACTGTTCGGAGTCCAGACACCAGAGCTGATGAGGTTCTGGAAGGTTTTGCATGTCCCCCAGAACCTGAACGCAGTAGGACTAGGTTCTGACTGTCTTCGGGTTAACTGTTCCGTCTGCTGTATCTGGCAGACGTTCGGGAAGATCGCGATGCAGGACTACACTCAGATCAACAGAAACAACAACTTCCAGACGTTTCCTCAGGCCGTCCTGCTCCTCTTCAGGTCAGAGGCTTCTCCTCTCCTTCTGGATGCTCAGCGCCCGGTCTCTGCTGGTTTACCTGTGTGTGTGTGTGTGTGTGTGTGTGTGTGTGTGGGTGTGAACAGGTGTGCCACAGGTGAAGCGTGGCAGGAGATCATGCTGGCCAGCCTTCCAGGGAAACGCTGCGATCCGGAGTCGGACTACGAACCAGGAGAGGAGTTCAGCTGCGGAAGCAACTTCGCCATTGTTTACTTCATCAGCTTCTTCATGCTGTGTGCTTTCCTGGTGGGAACCTGAACATTCCCAGGATGTTCCCATAACGTTCCCAGAACATTCCTCCATTTGGACCAAAACCTGACCAAACTTCTTTCTCTCACTTAGATCATCAACCTGTTTGTTGCCGTCATCATGGACAACTTCGACTATCTGACGCGTGATTGGTCCATCCTGGGGCCGCATCATCTGGATGAATTCAAAAGGATCTGGTCAGAGTACGATCCAGAGGCCAAGTAGGTTCTGCAGAGGTTCTGCTTCCTGTCAGTAGTCCAGTTGTTCTGTGAGCTCAGTTTATGATGAGCTTCTTCAGATTACGTAGATCTGAGATGTTCCTGACTTCTGCTGCTGCCATTTGGAGCAGAAACCGGAATCACCAGTCTGTGGATCGTTTTGTTTCCTCAGAGGTCGGATCAAACATCTGGATGTGGTGGCGCTGCTCCGGAGGATCCAGCCTCCTCTGGGGTTCGGCAAGCTCTGTCCGCACAGGGTGGCCTGTAAGGTAAGCAGGACTAACCCGACTCCAGTTCGGTTGGAGAAGTGTGAAGCGCTACACTGGCCTTGGTCGGTTCTGTTCTCTGCCGGTTCTGGTTCTTGGTTCCTACTGATGCTCGGCAGAAGTTCCAATATTTCTCTGAAACAGAACTCTAAAGCTACAGCTAATCGGTAGTTAGCGTCGGATTGTTAGGGTTTGTCCTTCAGAATAGAATAGAAGTACTTTATTCATCCCAGCAGGGAAATTACTTCGCAGTTACAGCATAGAGACAAGACACAATAACAACGTCCGGGTGTTGAGTCTGTAGTTTGGCTGTGTCAGAGCTGATGACGTCACAGGCCACCGCTGCATCAGCTGATGGGGGAATGTAAACAGCGATCAAAATGGCGGACGTAAACTCCCTCGGTAAATAACACGGCCGCATTCCCACAGCCAGAAGTTCAATGTCCGGGCTACAAATCTGTTCCTTCACGTTAACATGGCTGGGATTACACCACCTCTCACTCACATAAAGTGCAATCCCGCCGCCCCTCTTCTTCTGACTCTTGGAAAAGTCCCTGTCCCCCGCACCAAGGAAAATCCAGGAACCTCCACGCTGTATTCCGGAATAAGCAAGTGTAGCCAGGTTTCCGTGAAGCAGAAGATACTGCACTCCCAGTACTCCTTCTGGGTCCTAACCAGCGCTGTGAGTTCGTCTGTCCTATTCCCCTACCTACCGCTGGCCTGCGCCGTCTCCTCTTCTACCTCCGTTTAACTCCAGACCTGCAGCCCCGTCGTCTCCTCCGTAACTCTTCCGGGACCACCGGCCCGTCTCCGGGCAGCAGCAGAGGCCCACACAGCGCAATCAGCCGTTCACACGAGCAAACAATGCCGCTACTCCGTTCGGCGAGGTTCTCCGGCACCAAGAGTAGAAAAAGTAGCAGAAGAACATGGAGAACATCGACAGAACCACATCCAGCCATTGTGGAAAGCCCAACTAATGATCCATGGGTTCTTCAAGCACGGATCCTTAATCGGTTACAGCAAATATACACAGACAAACACACACGACGGGAGCTGCGTCTGCAGGCAGCCAGCTGCGCCGGCGCCATCTTGACGAAAACCTTAAACGTAAACGTAACTTAAACGTAAAGGAGTCAGAGTTTCTGCAGGAGTGTTTTGGATCTGTCTGTTACCCCCTGAACAGAACCTGAGTCGTCCTTTCCCTCTGCACCGCAGCGCCTGGTGGCCATGAACATGCCTCTGAACGCTGACGGCATGGTGACCTTCAACGCCACACTGTTCGCTCTGGTTCGCACCGCGCTCAAGATCAAAACCGAAGGTACGTGACAACCTTCAGGTGGAGGATGACTCAGCTTAAACTTCTTTTTCATGGTTTGTATTAGAAAATAAAGATGTGTTAGCTTTGCTAAATTAGCCAGACGAGGAACATAAATCACAGTATCATCTGCATATGAAGTGACTTTTCAGCTGCGCTTCTGTCTTTAATCTGTTTAACATCAACTCCACCAACACTGAGATGGTTCAGGTATGAACTTCTAACCTGTCTTTGGCTCCGCCCCCTGGGTGCTGCGGACAGGTAGCCCTGAGCAGGAGAATGAGGAGCTGAGGGCGATCATCAAGAAAATCTGGAAGCGGATGAAGCCGAAGCTGCTGGATGAGGTCATCCCGCCACATGAAGGTAGAGCGACTGGCCTGCAGGGACAAGCCGGGTCTCCGTCCGCCGGTCTGCAGACTCAACCTCTCTCTCTCCATCTGCAGAGGAGGAAGTCACCGTCGGGAAGTTTTATGCAACTTTCCTCATTCAGGATTATTTCAGGAAGTTCAGGAAGAGGAAGGAGAAAGGAAACGTGACGGGAGAGTCTGACTCTACGAATCCATCTGCTGTTCAGGTTAGCTGTCTTTCTCCATGTTGTCCCAGAAACTCTGAGCTTTTCAAAAGCTTTTTAAACGTTTAGCTGCCACCTAGTGGTCAAATGTGACTACTGCAGCAGAATGCATAAACATATGTGAGAGTAATGAGTAATAATGTTATGTTGTTTTCAGCTCTCCACTTCGAGTCTACGGATCCCCTTAGGGGACATGCATTTTCTTTTGCATTCCCTCGCAGTAATGTCCAGGGGTCTCATGTATAAAGCGCCGTACGCACAGAAAATGTGCGGCGCCATATTTAACGCACAAGTCGGCATGTATAAAAATGAATTTTGCGTCAAAGTTTACATAAATATATGCGCACTTTTTCCCTGGCGTGAAAATGTGCGACAAACTTTTCTGTGAACAATAATAAACTACAAAGAGTCAAAACTCACCTAAATCCACTGAAATCTGACGGCATTCAGTTATTTAGACCAGGAAGCATCAAACCAGATGGGTTTCATGATTTTAATATTTTAGTGTTTAAATGATGAAACTGAACCACATTTATCCTCAGACAACCTAACACACACACACACACACACACACACACACACACACACACACACACACACACACACACACACACACACAATAAAGAAAAGAGAAATAAAGGATGTGAAAACCTCAATGTAAATAATCATGTTGCTCAGTTTGTGTCTCATAAAGATGAAACTCATCGTCTGAATGCATCTATTTATTCTCACTAGAGAGAAACCAGGGCTGATCAAACAGTTTGATTATTGATCAGGTGATCAGGTGTGGAGACAATCCCAGGTATATCAGTAGCTGCATCAAGGTGAGCCGCTACCTGAGGAGCTTTGGCTCTGATGGAGAACATGGAGCCATTGATCAGAGATCAGATTGATCTGCTGGTTTCTGATCGTTTAGATTCATCCAGACTGATCATCCTGGAGCTCTGAGCAGAACTTAAAGCAGGTACCGGTACCGGTCCAGCTGCAGCCGTCCTCCAGTGGAGCCAGAAATCATCTGGACTCTGTAAATGTAACTTCTGCTCATGATTCCTGGATTCAGAAGAAACGTTGAAATCCCGGCTGAACGCTCTGCTGCTCTGAGATCTTTAGGATTCATTTGGAGTTTGTTTCTTTAAAATGTATTAGTTTGATTTTTGTGAGGTGACCTTATGTGCCCTGAAAGCAACTTAGAAATAAAAGATAGAATTATTATTATTATAAATACTTATTCTGCTTCGAACAGGACGTTGCCATGGTTACTGCTTCACAGACTTCCGGGTATTTATACTAATTTACATTAAGATGTATTTATGGAGGCGACAGGCGGAGCAGCAGCTGCTCTGTTTCCTGTAAATCAGGATGAATAAAGGAAAGGTGCGCAGGCTTCGTACATCTGAATTTGTTTGTGCGCCGAACTTTTCTAAATTTGTCCTACGCCAAGTTTTAGTGTGAAAACTGCGCAGTGTTTTGTACATGAGGCCCCTGAAGTGGGGAAAAGAGCATCTGTGGAAAAAAGCTGAAACATTTTATGCTTATCGTCTCATTACGTTCTCTTCAGTTCCCAGTCATGTTCTGATGCTGAAACTGTTTCCCACCACTCGGATCAGATGTCTCACCGCCTGAGGCAGAAAGTGATTTCTCTGTGTTCGCTGCAGCTGTGTAAGGCGGGTCTGAAGACGCTGCAGGATCTGGGTCCAGAGATGCGTCTGGCTCTGAACGAAGACCTGGAGGACGAGGAGGAGGCGCTGATGGACGGCGACGATCTGGAGAAGAACGCTGCCTACAAGGTCCCGACCCGCCCACGGTCCACCGCTGGCAGTCTGACCAGCCGCCTCAAACTTTCTGTTCTCTGTCTGCAGGCCGAGAACGGATTTGGACCAGAGACTCGACGAGGCTCCATAGTGACACCTACTGGTAAAATGCAGCTGAACCTTCCTTCGCTCCTTCCATCATCATCCTCATTTATTGACCCTCAGATTCTTAAAATCAGACCATCAATGACCTTTAATCTCAAAAAAGGAAATGATCAAATACTTGCTATCAGCTTCAATCTGAGCATGAACAGCAGGGGGCAGTAGAGCGTCGTTTCAACCAGAACTGACAGTGGGCGGGGCTTCTCTCTGCAGGCGATGGCGGCGTCTCAAACGGCGGTTTCATCCACCGAGTCGGGTCGCTCAGCAAGATGGCAAATGGAAACGAAGATGACGAGCATCTTCATCGTGGAGACAGCGTGAGGTCATCAGTGAGTCATCTTCGCCGGCCGTCCGTGAAGAACAGCCTGACAGACTCCGCCCACAAGAGACCGTCGTACTACAAATATGGACGGTGTGTCATTTCATTTCCCCCACAGAGAAATCAAGTCAGGCCACCCAAATATCTTCAGAGTCCAAGGAAGGGTCTCCAGTTGCAGTCAGTCTTGCAACGTCTCTGACTGAAGACTGGTGCTGGACAGTTTCATGCTAACATGCTAACAGCTTAACATTTAGGCAGCAAAGATCATATTCCACAGTAATATGTCCTGATGACATCATCAGCTGTTAGCAGCTCTGCTAAGCTGCCTCCTTTGCTTTTGCTGCTCCTCTTTATATCTCGTAAAAGTAAAACTTAAAACTTTTTAGCTTTTCAGGGTCTGAAATCTGATTTTCATCTGTTGGTCTGCAGGAGAGACTCCAGGGACAGATCCTGGAGGAACGGAGACGTGGATGTCTACGGAGAGCAGGGTTACCACAGCCGAGAGGAGGACAATGAGAGCATCAGCTCCAGAGACAGGTAGGCAACACGCAGGAAGTGCTTGTACTTCCAACACGCACAGGAAGTGCTTCCAGTAGCTTAGCAACGTGCAGGAAGTGCTTCCAGTAGCTCACTAACATGCAGGTGAGCTGTGCTAACCCTGAAGCTAAAGTGCTTCCAACGTGGTATGAAGCAGAAGCTAGTGCTAAAGTGAAAATATGCTGCCCTCATGTTGTGTTGCTCTTACAAAGCTAAACAGCTAGCTAGCACCTGAGTTTAAAATAATCCAGTCCTTGATAGTTTTCTTGTTTTCAACTGTTTTGTGGTTTGTTTTGTAAAACTGTAACAAAGCTCAAAATTATATATCAACCACAGACAAAATACAGAAAATAACTAGAATACAGCAAACTGATGGCTCCCAGTTATTACTAACGAGCTAACGATGTAGCTTTGTATTTTGGTTGGAAAACATGGAACTATGTCTTATAAAATATTACACAATACTGAAATAATAATTAATCAAATGAACTTACAGACTAATAGTGTCCAAGGGACAAACGTGTCTGAAGGACAGTCTATCACACCACACGGACAGCCGGACGACTTCTGCTCAACTTCCAAATTAAATACGTCAACAACGTCCACTAGGTGTCAGTAAGGCTCTACAGTTTCACTTACAATTTACCATCTTTAAACTAAGCGAAACATAATAATGGAGTCAGCACAGAAATATAAACATGATATTTAGCGGAGGCTAATGCTATAGCCTATAACAACATGGCATTTAGCAGCAGCTAATGCTAAATGCATTATCAACATATTTGTGGAATGCTAACATGCTAATTTCAACCATTTTGACAACTTTATTCTACTAAAAGTTTACAGAACAGCCAAGTAAATTAGCGCTTTGGAAAAGTTATTTCAGGGTAAGCTAAGTGCGCTAAATGTGTTCAATATTAGCAAAAGTAACAAGCAAAGAATTAGCTCTGCTTCTAGCGCATTAGCAGATTAGTGGAGGAGCATCTACAGCTGCCATCAGATGTGTGGGCGGAGCTTGACCAGGACCGGTCCAGGTCCCGCCTCCACCCTGCAGGGGAACGCTGGCAGCTGATAGGCTGGATTATTTATCATCTGACTGTGTTGTCAGACATTACCCCGACGACTCGTCGCTGTACAGAGACCACCGCGATAGCCACGCCCCCTACAGCAACGGTAGCTATGGCGACAGTTACAGTGAGGGCAGGAGGACGACTCGCAGACGCCTACTTCCTGCCACTCCCACAGGTGACAGACTGTCTCACAGCTGACATCATGGGTGTGACATCACAGCCGGCTGAGCGGTGTGTTTGTTTTGCTCACCAGGCCGAAAACCGTCCTTCAACATCCAGTGTCTGAGGCGGCAGGGCAGCAGCGACGACCTGCCGATTCCCGGGACGTATCACCCGACATCACCGCCGCGCCGCGCGCGACCTCAGGTGACCTCGGACAGCCGCTCCAGACACTCACCCACCTGTTCCCCAGGTAACCGCCCCTCTCCTCGCCAGGTTTTCAGCAGCTACGACTCCCGCCGTTTGTCCACCCGCTCCGCCGCCGTGTCCTCGGCGTCCTGGGCCAAGCCGTGCCCCCGCCGCGGGCGGCTCCTCTACGCGCCGCTCATCCTGGTGGAGGAGGAGGGCAGCCCGCCCTGGGGGGGCGAGGGCAAGAACGGAGGGGCAGCAAGAGGTGAGGAGGCAGGACTTCAAAATAAAAGCCTAGCCAATGGCTTTTAATGTGAAGGGTCTGGCTAATGCTGCTTCCTGTGACAGGAGCAGCAGATGGACCGCCCTGGTTCAGTGGATCAGCTGGGAGCTCAGGTGAGACGAAAAAACAGACACGAGTCTTCCTCACACGGATCATCAGCTAATCGGGTCACGTGACTCTGATCGGGTCATGTGGCTGTCTTGTAGCTCCGCCCCCATACCGGGCCTACACCACCCTCAGGGTTCCCTCGCAGCTCGGCGCTCCGTTCGCTGAGAAACGGGGATCGGCCGACAGTCTGGTGGAGGCGGTGAGAGAGCGCCACTGATCACTCTTCACTTCCTGTTCCTGAGCGTTTCCGTGGAGACGATGGGTTCCGCTCTGTTCTGTCTCCAGGTTCTGATCTCGGAGGGACTCGGTCTCTACGCACGAGACCCCAAGTTTGTCGCGTTCGCCAAGCGAGAGATCGCAGACGCGTGTCACATGACGGTGGACGAGATGGAGTCGGCGGCCAGCGACCTGCTGAGCTCCGGGAGCCACGACTTCCTGAACACCATCGGCGACGACCCGGCGGCACTCTACAGCGACGAGGAGCCAATCAGGACGAGCCGCGAGGAGGAGGAGCTGGCTGACGAGATGGCCTGCGTGACCTCATTCTGAGGATCCACCAATCAGAGAAGAAGGAGGCGGGGCCAAGACTGCCGGCCAATAGGAGGATAGAGGTGGGGTTTCCTGAAAGGTGCTGGCCAATAGGAGCGGTTTGCGCTACAGGACAGAAACGTAGAGGAAGTTAAAATGTGATTGTGGAAGAAATGGATCAGAACCATAAACTGGTCGGGTTCAGCTTCCTGTGACCCGGTTCTGAGGATATGACGGTCTAACCAGGATCGGGTTTAATCATGGCTGACACTAAAGTTATCAACACTGAGAGGAGAGGGTCACAGGTTCCGACCTGGTTAGGCCCGTTACCATGGAGATTCACCGTCTGAGAGGCTCGTTGATTTTTCTAGATGTAAATAAACCAGAATTTCTCTTGAGTTTGCACCGATAATCTCTGAACGTTAGAACCGAGTCCATTAAACTGTAATATGTTCTGGTTCTGGTCGGATCGGATCGGATTTCTGGGCTTAAGGCAGGAGGACAGATTCAGATTAA
This sequence comes from Xiphophorus maculatus, assembly GCF_002775205.1. Taxonomy (NCBI): domain Eukaryota; kingdom Metazoa; phylum Chordata; class Actinopteri; order Cyprinodontiformes; family Poeciliidae; genus Xiphophorus; species Xiphophorus maculatus. The sequence goes on along the minus strand of NC_036443.1, from coordinate 31,853,060 downwards.
AAAGGTTTTTGACATTTTTTAATGTGTAAAAATGAGCTGGTGGATTTATTTCTGTCCTTATTTATTCATTTATTCAAGTTATAAAGTAACAAGTTGAACATATGAAACTTATTTTGACCTTAATCTGAGCTGATTTTATAACTAATAAAAAGACAATATTTTCTAATAGTTTCTCCAGTTTATCCGACCAAATCTGGACGCATTTAGATTTGGTTTGGTGATTCGTTTGAACGGAGTTGACTTTCCTCCACCGGGCGCCATCGACCTCCAGGGCTATGACATCATCAGGTGATGAGGAAAAAGCATCTGTGAGCTGATGATGAAGATGATGATGAAGATGTCAGCAGTTTGTGGCGCTGGGCCTCCTGCCTCACATGAACTCAGATCATTCAGTCTCTCTCTCCGCAGGTCCGGCTCGTTTTTCTACTTGTGGTGTTTTTTATGCTGATGACCGACTCATCTTGTTCTTGTTGTCGTGTTTTTATCTCTTCCGACCCGTTGGACTTTTCCCCAGAACTCTTTAAGGGCTTTTGATTCCTGCTCAGACGCTGAGGAGCTGCTCTGCCTGAATCTGTTTTCCTTCCAATAAAGATCCAGATCACGCTCTGCCTTCGACTCCGTGTTGTTTCTAACAGATATGTGGAAGTATCTAATGACACCAAGCGGGCAGAACCAGCAGGGTCCAGCAGGAGGAAACCGGCCGACATGTGGGTCCAAACGCAGCTGCAGCCTGCAGGCAACAAGTCCAGGAACAAAAGTATATCTGTACCAAAAATACTTTTACAGGTTTGAATAATATTGATATGAACCAACCAGCAGGGCCCCCTGCTGGCTGAGGGAGGTAACGCAGCAACAGTCCAAACGGCAGAACCTGAGCAAGTACTCGAGTACAGAGGCTTCGGTCGGACAGGCGGCTCCGTCACTGACAAACTGATTTCATTTGATGTCATATTTTAAAATGATGTCATCAGACAGAGCAACATGGAGCCGACGTCAGCATTTTCACTTTAAGACATTTTACAGCACAACATCATTGCAGAAGTTCAAATGTAAACTTGCAAACAAAAAAAGGATCTTTAGGCAGTTTGAAGGTTCATTTAATGTAAAAATCATATCAGACCCAGAAAACCCCAAAAAGATGGAAGATAGATATGAATTTCTGCATGTAAAAGGGATTCAGGAGGAGAACTTTATAAACTTTATGATAAGAAATGAAACGACAAAAATGTGGACGAGACTTTTCTGTACGGACAGAAACAGAAACATAATCTCTGACTTGTTTATTAAACACCAGGATTCAAAACAGAATAATAATAGTTTGGAGATGTTGTTCAATAACTTAACTCTTATAAATTAAAAAATATGATGAATATATTAATATTAAGCAACAAGAGAAACATCCCTCTGTGCTACTAATATGTAATATTTACCAAAATTATAGAAAATTTAATAAAAATCAGGTTATTAATTAATCAACATGTAACTTAAAGATAACATAAAGTTAAGATAAAACATTTGAGATATCTTCAAAAAATAAACTATTACAGCAAAATGTCATATATTATAAAAAATGTTGTGAATTAAACAGCTGAGTCCTTTTTGAATATAATTAAAAGAATATTTAGTCTGGTATGAAAAACTGTGGGTGGAGAAAAGCTCCACTGTAACAAGAAGCTTCACAATATTAATGACGATTTGACAAAATGTCTGTGTGTTCTGGTTCTGGCCCGTCTGTTTCCTCCTCAGCCTCCACCGGTCCAGCAGGTCGGTCAGAAAGCCTTCAGTGTGAGTAAATATCCTGCGTTCCCTAATTGGACTCCCCTGCCTCGCCGAGCCCACGCCGGACTTCTGGACCCGACCCTGTTCCCACCTCCTGCCTGGGTTTGTCTTCACCTGCCTGACCTGTTTCTGTCCCCTGACCTCCGATTTCCCCTGAGCTCATAACCTGCTGCCAGTGTTCACCCTCTGGCCCAGTCTCATCTTGCAGAACCGAGCCCAGAGAGCCCTGCTCACCACCACTTCCCTGAGGACCCGGGAACCTTCCCCTGTTCTCCACAGCACCTTGAGAACCTGGTTCTGGGCCCTCAGAGGTTCCTGGCCCAGTGCTGCTGGTCGCCTGGCCCACAGCCTGATTCCCAATAAACTATTTGCTTTTCCATTTTGTGTCTGGCTGAAATTGCGGGTCCAATGTTCTGAGCTGTGGCTGGTTTCAGCACAAAGTTTTCACTTTGGACTGCCTTGTTGCTGAAACGTTCAATAAAAATAAACTCATCAAATGTTTTGTTTGCAGATGATTTTGTGTTTTTTGTTCTGGGACGATGCAGCAAGTTTTGAAAACATAAAATTAAAATGTGGCTTGATAAGCTTCCAATTGAGATAAAACATAATTTATGTTAATTAGAAATCATAAGAAAACTCCAGCAGTAAATATACTTACAGATGTAAATATTGAAAGGATAAAATTAGAAAATCTGCTGAAATCTCCTCAATCAGAAACGCCTTCATGACTTTCACCACATTTTACTGACGTTTGAGAAAACATCGGCAAAATTAATATCAACCAAAAACCACAATAAACAACAGAATAATTAGATTAATGAATCCAGCCAAAAAGACCAAACAAACCACATTTTTATTAAAACAGGAACTTGGAATAAAAAGCCAAATGTGTTGAAAACAGGATCATGTTTCCTCTTTTTGGTGTAAGAAAAAAAATATGGACAACATTTAAATCAAGAAATTATTTATTTTCTAATGACATTTTATGACGTGTGGAGAGTAAAATTAAGAGGGAAGTTAAATTTACATTCTATGGTGTCAGAAAAACTTTAAGAATTACTAAACATCAAGAGTTAAATTACAGAAAAAGGAAAATAATACATTTATTAAAAGAATAAGTATTTTTGATGATTTTGGGCTGTGGGCGGGGTTACGGCGGGATGTGGGTGGGGCCATGGCGGACTGTGGGCGGGGCTACGGCGGGGTGTGGGGGGGTTACTGTGGGGGGGGGTTCCGGCGGGCATTGGGCGGGGCTACGGTGTGCTGTGGGTGGGGTTACTGTGGGCGGGGTTACGGCGGGCTGTGGGCGGGGCTATGGTGTGCTGTGGGCGGGGCTACGGTGTGCTGTGGGCGGGGCTACGGTGTGCTGTGGGTGGGGTTACTGTGGGCGGGGTTACGGCGGGCTGTGGGCGGGGCTATGGTGTGCTGTGGGCGGGGCTACGGTGTGCTGTGGGTGGGGTTACTGTGGGCGGGGTTACGGTGTGCTGTGGGCGGGGCTACGGTGTGCTGTGCTAACACCAATCTGTGTCTCAAATCAACTAGTTTAGCCTGATTCTATGGAAATCATGGCGGCTCTTGAAATTGGAGGATTTTTTGATGTTTCCTGTGAGTCGCTGGACAGATTTAATAATCAGCAGACAACAAAAACAGCAGATTATAATCCAGACTACGGGACCAAAAAAATCCAAGAACTGATTGAAGGTCAGGTCATATCGTACATTGGAGCCAAAATCAGCTTCTGGTTGGATTTCAATCTAGCACTTATGAAATGTTTTTGTTTGACTTTGGTTGAGTTGCACTGGTTGCAGTTGAAGTGTGTTGGACAACCAGGAGACGTTTCTATGCTAAAGTAACGAGCTAACAGCTTTAGCTCCTTTATAGAGGAGCAGGACATTGCTAACACCTGGACATAACCGTCACTATAAAACATAGACAGGACTTCATTTTATTAGAATGAAATCTGTTTATCTGCTGAAGGAAAAGACATCTTGTAAATGTGAGATTATTTTCTGTTTTCTGTTATGAGATATTGTACATGCGTTCTGCCTCCCAGCGGCTTCAGGCTGAGGAAGCTGAGATTCATCACCAGCTTAAAACCTCTCACTCATTGCTGCCATGTCATCCTTCATCTGATTATAGGATCTAGGTTTTATGTTTTATTGATGATGATGAGACAGTGTCTCTACCGGTAGGTAACTACTGTAACTGTGCTGCTGCCTCAGATCTTTAATCTCAAGGAGATTTTATTAACTGAAGGTTGAAGGAGTAGAGCAGGAGTCAAACTCCAGACCTGCAGCTTCTAGATGCTCCTCTGCTGCAGCTGAACCAGACAATCTGGTTACTACCAGGAGTCTGGAGGCCTTGTTTCCATTCTGAGGAGCCATCTTGATTCTGCTGTGCTGGACCAGGCGCTGCAGCAGCTGCAGGACTCCGGCCCCCCATGTCTGAGGTTTGACTCGTGATCTAAAGGATAAAAACCAACTCAGCAGATCCAAAACCGGCTGCTTGGATCGTTGGAAGGTTATTGCAGCGAGATTTCTGACGAAGGAGGAAAATCTGCTGAGATTCCCCTGAGGTCCGAGGAGGAACCTGCTGGATCGGTAGGAGGACCGGCGCTCCCGGAGAACATCTCCACCTGCGGGGCGGACCTTCAGCTGGTTCCCTGACCCAGCTACAGAACCCCGGCTCTGGAAACCCAGACTCCGGACCACAGAGCTGAGAAACGTCCGCTACTCTAAACATCTTAAGACCCGCGTGGCAAAGTTCTTCATCCTCCTGAGACACGTATTCCTCGTTTTGACCTCGGTGAACTGGGCGCAGTTCTCGGTTTGGCCGGACCGGTCCTGGACAGAAGCAGGGCGGTGTGTGAGCGTCGTTCTGGCAGAGCGGTCCGGCTGCCTGGTGCTGTCGGACCGGGTCGGTTCGCCTGGTTCCTGGTCTTCAGTTGGGAGTTTCTTGTTTGTAACCGTGACGATGGGATTCACTTTGACAACTTGTGATTTAATTCTGGTGTTTCTGTATTTGCCGTCACTGTCGGCCCAACTGGTTGGTGCTTCGTGTGTTTCATGGCCCAAACCTGCTAAGCATGAAGGCATTGTGTTGAATCGTCCAGAGTTTGAAACTTTATCAGTATTTTTGTTATTTTCATCTTTACTGCCGGGCGTTTTTGAAACGTTGGTGGGCTTCTCGCTCGGATCGGAGGGGGTTTCTGTCTTGGGATCACAGGAATCAGTTGGAAATGGAGACTTTGAGGTGGCTGCTTTTTTAAGTCTAAAACCCTCAAAGATCTTTTGGAGTATTGCCTCTGAATCTATTTCAGCAGCTGTTGGGTTGTCTCCAGTTTGACTGGCTGAGATCTCTGCAGAACTGACTGAAAATGAGGATTCAGTACAAGAGAAATTATCTAAGCACTCAGTACCTGGTTTCCCAGGTTTGCAATTGTTACTCTTGTTCTTGTTCTTCCTGACGGTGGCTGGAGGAACCGTGGTGTGCCTGCTTGAACTTGCCGACGGTCCCGTTTTATGGCCGCTTGGGTTCATGCCTGCCGGTCTGCAGCCCGGTTTCGCCTGACCTTTGGTCACGGTGGGCCCCGGGCCCGGTGCTGCTTGTTTCCGCTCAGCTGCTTTCTTCTCTGATTCCTTATTGCCATCTACATGAGGAGTTGAGTCTAAGCTCTCCTGTGGCAGACTGGGTCCTGCAGAGGTGGAGTTCTCCACTTCAGGCTCTTCCTCTTCCACCTTTACCATCTTCGTCTGGGACGCAATCACATAAGGGCTGCTGGAGTCAGCAGACAGGTGAGCCATTGTGATAAATTCATGGTTCAACGCCTTCAGGGGGGCGATCCGTCTTGAAGGATTCATATCCAGCATCTTTTTGAGAAGGTCAATGAAAGACAGTAAATCCCTCTTCTCCAAAGGATCCTTGGACTCTGGTCGCTTTTTCTGCAGGTCATCCAAACAGCTCAGGTCCGAATGAACTCCAGGACGAAGCACGACCACCTCACCCGAGTCATCATAATATTCCTCTGTCGTTTTTAGTAACCAAGTGTACGTAAATTCCCCTTTGACACACTTAAAGAACCGTTCTGTGCTGAGTCCGAAGGTCAGCAGAGTATCGTGAGGCTTTCCTAGAAGCTTGAGCATCACACTTAAGGTTTCGTACTCGGCCCGCGAGGGAAACAGGTGGCGACCGAGGTACAAAAAGGCTAAAACACATCCTAGACCCCACATGTCTATAGCTTCATCTAAAGGAAAGTCCAGGATGACGTCTGGGGATCTGTAAGACAGCGGCTGCTTGAACACGTAATTCCTCATGCTGTAGGTTCTGGTGGAGAGACCAAAGTCTATCAGCTTCACCCGCAGCGGCTGCGACGCCCGATCAACTAGCATGATGTTGTCACATTTTATATCTCTGTGTGTTACACGTAACTCTTTCAGGACTTTCAGAGCTACAAGCAGCTGCTGCGCCAAAACTCGGATTTCGTTGATGTCCAAAGGAAAAAAATACCTACACCTGATGTATTCGTATAGATTAATGTCCAACATCTCAAACGCCAGGCAGAAATGGTTGTTGTGCTCAAAATGTTCCAGAAATTTCACTATGTTTGTATTGCCGCCCTTAAATTGTCTGAGTGTCTTAAAGATTTTCATTTCATTGACGCCGGAGTCGTACTGCGATCGCTTCACCAGCTTTACGGCCACCATCTCCTCCGTCTCCACCTTCCTGCACTTCACCACACAGCCGTAGCCTCCGCGCGCCATCAGGTCTTCCACTACGAACTGGTTCGTTTTGCTGACCAGGACTGTATTTTTCTGGAGGTTAAATTCTGGCTTAGAACCAAAAACCGACATTTTTAACAAGTCGAAACTCTTGGAAACCTCGGAAAATGTCTCTTAAAAAACCAGGAGGTTCCTTCAAAGATCTGCGGAATCTGACAAGAGAAATGACGGCGGCTGAGAAGCTCTATGACGAGTCTATGACGTCACTTGACTTTCATCTTTGTTAGGGCGACGTTACGTCATAGCGCGCCATGGAAACGGAAGTAGAGCTCTGAAGCCACCGACGCATTTTCAGCGTCTTCCCGAGTCAGGGCGGGAAAGTGACCGCCTGCCGATCCTCAAATCTGATTGGTCAACTAAATGGCCACCGATCGCAGTTTCTCTTATCGGTGGGGACGGTAACCATGGAAACGCGTGGCTGGGCCAGGACCTGTCCTGTGGTTCTTACCTGCGGCTGCTGACGGCTGGTCCCAGGTCAGTTTATCAGGTACCGAACAGCAGAGCGAGACTTTGGACTTTCGGCCGCTGCAGTCTGTGGACCGGAACTAACGGTAAGATTACTTCCTGTCCCACAGGCGAAGACCCACGCTCAGGAGGTGCAGCTGAGAGGACAGCGCCCCCTGTGGTCGCTTCCCGGCTGCAGGAAGCAGAAATAAAGAGCCAGTTTTATTCCTAAGACCCGTTCAGTTCGGGTTTTCATGTGGTTCTGGCCAACAGCTAATGGAAAAGTGAACATGGCATCAGCTAAAAGTCATAATCACCAAAATAAACAGAGATAAAGTTCTGAACTATTTTCCATCATTATATATCAATCAATCAATCAATCAATGAAATTGGATCTGTACAGCACATTTCAGCAGCCAGGCATCTCTAAGTGCTTTACATCATAAAAACACTAAAACACAAAGTCATGCATCATAGAATCAACAATCAAACATGACATAAAGTTCAGGCTGGCAGCCCAAATGTAGCTTAATGCTAATGATTGGCTTTAATTAATCCACAGTCCTACATTCTTTAGACACCATGACTCTGAGCTGTTGGACCGTTTTGAACAACTTTAGACTTTATTTAAGCTGCGTTTTCCCAACCTGAGAGAAAATGTCACCATGAAAGATCTTTACGTCTATGAGAATGTCTGTCAGCTCATTTTACTAAAACACAGATTTCTGCCCAGCTCTGTAGAGGACGGAGACATGAACACGGTCCAGAAAGACGTTCATGTCTCATTCTAACTCTAATCTACTCGGATCCACATCCCACACGTTTCTATTCCAAGCCAAATATTTAACCAGCAACCAACATTTTCAGCTCAGACATAAACATCTGGATAGGAACTAAATACCTAACCTGAAAAATAATTCTCCAGTTTGTGAGGTAAATATTGAGCCTGTGAACAAAATAGTTTGGAACTCTGACATTTATAAATGTAAGAATAACTTGGTGAAAATCAAACTTTGGTTTCTCTGTGGCTACAGAAACCAGATTATTGCTGTTCATTTTTTGGGATTAATTTGCAAGTGGCTCCATAACAGTGTGGGAAAAACCTGAGCGCAGAATTTCATAACTGGGCTGGAAAATACATCAAACTGTTTTGATTCCATATATTGAGACTTATGAAACAATTTATTTGAATACTTATATTTATTGGTTGGGACATTTAATTTTATAATTCTTGATGTTAAAGTACTGAATTCTGCTGACAGATAATCACTGAGCCTGACAGAGCAGAAGGCGGAGTTATTAACCAACAACAATAATAACAACAATAATAATAATGATGATAAATTACTCCCATCTGTGCATACTGTAGCCATTGCTTTTGTTTACGTCACTTTCCGGGTCACATGATGCGTCGCCATCATTGTCATCATTTACGTCATCACCTCCCACTACAGTGATGAGCCCCCCTCCCCCCACTGACCCCCCTCCGTCAAAATTACATAAAAATATGAATTTGTATTTATTTGCTGCCTCTGTCCCGCTTGTTGTTGTATATTTTAATTTCTGACACTAATAATAATAATAATAATAATAATAATAATAATAATAATAATAATAATAAACCCCGCTGACGCACCGCCCCCCCTCCCCCGGCTCCTCCTCCTCCTCCTCCTCCTCCTCCTCCTCCTCCATCTCTCCATCTCTCCTCTCCTCTCCAGGCGGCAGGATGGACGTCGTAAATCAGGTACCGACTCTTAGCATCCCGCTATGATTTAGGTTCGGTTTGTCGGCCCGGGGTTCGGTTCGGTTCGGGGTTTTTTTGTGTCTAGGAGATGCGGTTCTGATCGGCGGGGTTCGGCCCATCCCGCAGCGGGTCCGGCCCAGAGTTCGGGTGGTTCTGTGTGGGCCTGGTTCTGGTTCTGTTGGATCTCGGCAGAAAAATCCTCGGAAACGGGAATTTTCTGCGGGAATGACGTGAAATCACGATGCGCGCGCGCGGCTCTGCGCGTGCGTGTGGTGGTGAAATGGCAGCTGGGGAGGAAGAGGAGAGAATCTTCCTCTCTGGTGCTGCTGATGCAGCTCGGTGCTGGTGTCGGTTCGGTTCGGTTCGGCTCCTCACCAGCTGGGATGGAGACTGGGTTGAGCTCAGCTCCCTGGGCGAACCGAGTCCGGTTCCGGAGGAGCTGTTATGTTGGTTCTGACGTAACGAACCGGGTCAGAACCACTGGATCGGGTGTGTTTGGACTCTCCTCTCCAGAACTTAGCCGAACAGAACAAGAATCATAAAAACTGATGAAAAAACTGGATCCATGCAGTGGTCGACCTGGTTCTGTTTGGACCTCCATGTGTTCCAGAACCAGCTCAGAGGAAACTGGACTCTACTGGTTCGGTTCCGATTCAGTCCTGTTCAGCTCTGAGGGATTCTGGATGAAGTGGACCTGAAGGTTCTGATGGTTCTGTTCAACCCATTAGGCCTGCAGGTTCTGATGCTTATGGGTTCGCAGTGACAGCTGAGTTCCGGTCCGGTTCTGCTGCTGGAGGGTCAGAAAAAGAGCTAATCACCATGGCAACCAGTATTTTCTGGATCTGGTTCTGTTTGCGGTTCCACTTCCTGCTGGCTGCACCAATCAGGACATCAGCTCTCACCTGAGCAGGTAACCGGACTAACCCAGAACCAACCGAGGTGCAGGCGGTCTGGTCCGGTTCTGATCAAAAGTGTTCTGGTGACCCTCAACCCAGCTGGTCTGTAATCTGTTCTGGTTCTGTTCATCCTGGGTCAGTCAAGTTCTGATTTGGTCACATGTTCCGACCCAAATGGGTCAGAACCAGAGCTGGATCTGCTGGCCAGTCCGGTTCTGCTCCTTTGGCCGTGTTCGGCCGTCTGAGGTCAGGTGACTTAAGCTCCGCCCACATCCTGCTGGCAGGAATGGAGCTGACCCGGTGGGTCGGTGTGGTTCTGGTTCTGACCCATGTGTCTGTTTGCTCCTGCAGCTCGTAGCCCAGGGTCAGTTCCGGATCCTGAAGGTTCCTCTGGGCTTCATCAAGGTCCTGCAGTGGGTGAGTTCTCCAGAACCTGTTCTGATGAGGTTCTGTTGGGGTTCTGATCGGGTTCTGTGTCTACTCCTCTCCCGCAGTTCTTCGCCATCTTCGCCTTCTCCACCTGTGGCAGTTACTCCGGGATGTTCAAGATGGCGGTGGAGTGTAGGAACCGGACGGAGAGTGACCTCGCCATACAAGTGGAGTTCGAGTATCCGTTCAGGTCCGGACATTTCTTTCCCTTCACAACCACAGAACCAAACGGGCCGGGTAGAACGAGCCGTCGCTGACAGACTCTTCTTCTGTCAGACTCCACCAGGTGTACTTCGACGCCCCCACCTGTAAGGACAGGGCCACGGACCGGATCTTCCTGGTCGGAGACTACTCTTCCTCCGCCGAGTTCTTCGTCACCATCGGCGTCTTCGCCTTCCTCTACGCCACCGCGGCTCTCAGCATCTACGTCTTCTTCTACGACAAGTACAAGGAGAACAACAAAGGCCCGCTGATCGTAAGTGTGCCGTGCGACCGCCAGGTGCCTTGTGGGACACGTAGTTCTGACCGTGGCGATGTTCCAGGACCTGGGAGTGACGGCAGTGTTTGCCTTCATGTGGCTGGTGAGTTCGGCGGCTTGGGCCAAAGGTCTGTCCGACGTGAAGACGGCGACCGATCCGGATGAGGTCATCACTTTGATCGACGCCTGTGAGAAGAAGGAGAACTCCTGCCGAGAAGTCCATGACCCGGTCATGTCCGGACTCAACACCTCCGTGGTAAGACTCAGCGACTGGTCGCTGACAATCCCCCAGAGTCAACGACCACACTTTGGGTCAGCTCACAGCTCTACCAGACCAGAACCAGAACCAGAACCAGAAAAATCAGACCTGTTGGAAAACGAAGAAAATCCAAACAATATTAGAAAAGCCTAACAAAAGAAAAGCTGACGTCATTCCCAGAGGATAAACTGGCATACAGATGAAAAGTTTTACAGAAACAGACTTTTAGTAGATTTATAAATAAATTATTCAATAATCCATCTTTCTGGTTGTATGAAGACATTGAGATGCAAACCAGCCAGAGATCTGATGCAGTTAAGCATCCAGCTTCCTTAAGTCTGAGCTGAAATGACTTTTCAAGACTGACTTCACGCGAAACGTCTGTTTGCCGTTTCCTCTGGATCACTAATCACGTTTTTACTTTTCGGACTTATTAGGCCTAAATAATCCGACCCGAGCCCACAGGCATTGAGTCGGTTACCGACCCAACCAGAGTTAATTAGTGGGGTTGCCAGTTTAAAATCCTCCCAGACCTTTGACCCTGCTAGCTTAGAGCTGCTCATGTTTTAGCTTTTAGCCTCTTCCATTTTGCTGCCTGTTGCAGCCGCAGGGCGGAGCCACTCTGATCAACTTCCTTTCTGTCTTTCCTCACAGGATGAACTTCCTCTAGTCAGACCAGAATCGGTTGATAAGCACAGCTTCGTGTCGTACGTTCTTCTTTAGTTTTCTCACTGCTGTTTGTATTTCAGGCTTATTGAAAATGCGCCACAAAAATCCGACCCGATTCTCATGCAGAGAATTTTATGTTCGGTCAGATCAAGTTATTAATCCAACATCTGCTGCTACAAACTTGGGACCTCTTGAAGGTTTCTTTACATTTTTCAGCCTCACCTGGCGAACGATCTGCATGTTCTGGAATAATCTGCACTGAATGATGCATTCAGGAACATTAAGAGAAAATGAGCTTCCAGCAAATTAGATGAAGATGGGCAATGGTTGCATGGTAGTCTGCTCTAGAAAAGTCCTGATGTTGTCATTTCAGGCAGTATTCATTATGTGGTCCAGCCCAATAAAAGGAGGCGATCCCTGGTCAGGCCACTGGAGCCGACCAATCAGAGCAGAGCATCGTCTGCCTCCTTCAGTTGTTCCACCCAGCAGACGGAGGTAACCTGCTGTGTTCCTCTGCAGGCGTTCGGTTTCATCAATCTGGTCCTGTGGGCCGGAAACCTCTGGTTCGTCTTCAAGGAGACGGGCATCATCGCCCCGTTCATGCGAGCTCCGCCTCCTGAGGGCAAACCTGCGCCCGACGCCTACGCCCAGCAGGGGGCGTACGAACAAGACCCGTATGCCAGCAACCAGGGAGGCTACCAGCCCGAGTTCAACCAGCAAGGATACAACCAGGTGAGCCACAGCAGGTAACCACCAATACCCAACCATAAGTAGCAGTGGTTCTGGTTCCAGTTCCAGTTCAGAGCCAGAACCAGCACCAGGGAGTCAAACATCCGATAGATTCACCAGAGAGACCGCTGTCCAGGGAAACCATGAGGACCATCTCTGCCCCCCACAGACACAAAGAGCTGAGTCACTTTAGCGAAACGATTCCAGTATTGACCTGACGTATCGATTCGATTCCCAGGAAGAAATAAACGGGTTCTTCTCCTGGTCCGACTGTGGTTGTAGACGGGGTCATTTAAACACCACAAGCTTTCACTCTGCGTTGTGTTTCTATCGGTATATCAAACAGAACAGGAACCTGTCGGGATTTGAGTTTTTGGTGTGTTTATTTTGAGTTTCTGTCTCTGAGTCTCCCTGTTGTCCCGTCTTACCCTTTGATTGCTCCCTGGTGTGTCTCGTTTCCTTGATTACTCCCTGTGTATTTAAGCCCACCTGTGTTCCTTGTTCCTCGTCGGGTCCTCGTCTCCTTTGGTGTCATCGTGCTGTCTCTGTCTTGACGTCCATTCGTTCACCCAGCGCTACCTGTGTTAAGCCTTGGTTTCCACTTAGCAGTGCTGCCTGGGGTTTGGACTGTTTGTGTTATTTGGGATTTCATCATTAAACCACCATTATTCATCGTACCTGGGTCTCCAAGCGTCTGCCTTACTACCACCTCACATCACACCGTGACAGAACCACATCTGGGTCGACCGTCTTTTATTTAGTATGTCTGAGATATGAAAAGAAACAGCAGTGAACAGTCTGGTCCAAACACCTCCCATTGCAAGAAAATGACATCCAAAATAAAGAAAAATGAGTCAAATCAAACAAGCAACCAAGAAAAACCTGCCACAGCTTCGTCAAATCTAGTCACCGTAACTCACAGTTACACAACTGGAACACAGGAACTCCTATTAACTTGCTGTACATTTAAAATCTGACTTCAGCTCGAGTAAATATAACTTCCCTTCAATCACCAGTATAAATTATGGGATGTGAATTAACCAAGGAAAATGTTTTACCTCTGGACCGATAGCGTAGCCTTTAACCTCCTCCTCATTCATCAGGCTACGTGGCTACGCTGCATAAGGGGCGTTCAAGTGCAATAGGAAAAACTGCTCGCTTCAAACAAGTACTAATACAAAGAAATAACTAATTTACATAACAAATAGTAACTGATTGGTGAAATTCAAAGCTTAACTTAAAGTAATATAATGAAGTTGTTGCATGTCTGGCGCGGTCACACTGACCCCATGTGAGCTTTTATGAGGTTTTCTTTCGGAGGTTTTGGAAAGACCATCACGCCGCCCCGACCGTGACATCTGCTGCGCTCCTCCTGAGCATCGTGCTAAGACAGCAGGAGGGTTAGGAAAGGTGTCCATTGGACCCAGCAAGCTTTACCCCATGCTCGTCCTGGTGGGGATCACACATGTGATTTTACCCCTCGCTTCCCGCTGTCTGCCCGTGACATCTGCCGCGCTGAGACCACTGGAGGATAAAACCTGAACCAGGTCCAGATAATTTATGTTTTCCTCCTGCCTTTTTAATGAGCTCTTCCTTCGCTGCTTCCTGCTTCCTCTGTTTTGATGCCGGTTGGCTACATCATCAACAAGCATTACCGCGGTTAGCCGGTGGACTACAGATCTTTATTGCAGGCCAAATTTCTATGGTTTCCACCTTATACCGTTTATAGCGTTCATTCCTATTTACAGATGAAGATTAACCATCAGACTTTTCATCAGGTTATTATGAGACCAACAGGATGAAGGTAGAGAGGTTTCTAAAAGAACTGGTAAGGTTGTAAGGTTCTGTAACTGTAAGGTTCCCTAGAAACTTGACCAGGACCCTTCCTAAGGGAATGTGGAAGTGATGTAGGGTCAATGGTCCTGATTGCCTACATTTCTCATGATAAAATCCTTCATTTCCCACAATCCAAAAAGATGCCAGTAAGTTTGATGAGCCAATTGGGCAGCTCGCCCCGTTTCTTCTCCACCAGGGCAGCCTCCGCACACCTAGACTGGCAGACTAGCTGCTGCGCGTCTTTGTGACGGATTTAGCTGAATCTCATCCTTATTTTATGCAAAACACTTTAATGTGCAACACCAAGCTGACCTTTGCATGTCTGGCGGCTGTCTGCAATGGGTCTGCCTCAACTGTGAAATACAGCCGAGTGTTCGAGAGTCTGCAGGTTCGTGGCACCCAGGAAGGAAATGATGTCATGTCACCAGAATGTTGACCTCAGCTCCACGCAGCTGCAGCATCCCACCAGGAAACCTGGCGCCACGCCCGCCTTCAGGATGCAAAGGATCACAGTTGGACCTGCTGGTTCTCCACCATCCTGTTGGTCTGGTAATGAGTTGATGAAAAGTCTGATGGTTCATCTTCATCTGCAACTCAAAAGCTTCCATATCCTCAACGGCCATCGATCACATGGAGGCAACCCAAAGTATTTAGGGAAAGAGATGCTGCTGGAGGTCGAAGTGAGCATCAGAATGCAGAAGAACGTGACATGGCTGTTGGTGTTGCTCCACATCCATCAGAGAACCTCTGAGTCGCCCTGGTTCCCATCACGATGTCCACTAGACGAATGTGTGATGTTGAGCTGGATCTCTGTGTTTCTGTCACCAGGAGGCTGAGTACGGTCAAGGCTACGGCCAGCAGGGGGCGCCCACCTCCTTCTCCAATCAGATGTGAGGCGACAGGAAGCAGGTGAGTCCAGGCGATGCTTCTGAGTGAAGACTGGATGTTAACCGGACATCATCATCTGATGTTGGTGTTTCTTTCACAGGAAGTGCCGGAGTGAACCAGCAGTGGGTCGCCTGCAACCTACCCACAATGCAACACTCCAGCCTGCCTGCAACATTACTGGGCGGGGTTGGGATAAATGTTCACTGCTGTGAATCAGTGTGTAAATGACGAAAAGAGAATCTAAATGAGAAACCCACAACTAGACCAAGCAGTGCTGAGTAGAACCCAGAGGTTCTGGTTGATCTTCATGTTCGGGTCTGTATCTGTGGACAGAATGTATGTTTGTGTTGTATAGATATCACTTATGAACAGATATATAATCTCAACCCTTTCTTCTCGCTTCCTATTGGACCCTGGGATTTCTTGTTGCAATAAACCCCGCCCCAAAAACCAGATTGCTAATCAATGCTGTTCAGAGTGGGTTCAACGATCCGGTTCAGATCAGAACCAAACAGAGATCCGGATAGAAAACGATGAGCCGCTGGTCCACCAGCATCGCCTCCCAGCTCTTTGTGTTGCTGCATGTAAATATCCACACAGGAAGTGATGTCAGTCTGGACTTGTAGCAAATGCAGCCTGGACGCCGGCATGGTGGCGTCCATGGAAACTAGATCCAAAATGGCTTCCTGTCATTGTGAGTACAATTAACAAGCTGTGTACAGCTATCTACTACATTCCTGCTGAGGAAATGTCTGAAGGCCCAATCGTCCATCTGAAGGCCCAAACATCCATCTGTGGGTCCAATCGTCCCTTTGAAGGCCCAATCGTCCATCTGAAGGCCCAAACATCCATCTGTGGGTCCAATCGTCCCTTTGAAGGCCCAATCGTCTGTCTGAAGGCCCAATCGTCCATCTAAGGGCCCAATCGTCCATCTGAAGGCCCAATCGTCGGTCTGAGGGCCCAACTGCCTGTCTAAGGGCCCAATCGTCCATGTGAAGGCCCAATCGTCCGTCTGAGGCCCAATCGTCCATCTGAAGGCCCAATCGTCCATGTGAAGGCCCAATCGTCCGTCTGAGGCCCAATCGTCCATCTGAAGGCCCAATCGTCCATCTGAAGGCCCAATTGGCCATCTGAAGCCCCAATCGTCCGTCGGAGGGCCCAATCGTCCGTCTGAGGGCCCAATCGTCCATCTGAGGCCTAATCGTCCATCAGAAGGCCCAATCGTCCATCTGAAGGCCTAATCGTCCATCTGAAGGCCCAATCGTCCATCAGAAGGCCCAATCGTCCGTCTGAGGGCCCAATCGTCCGTCTGAGAGCCCAATCGTCCATCTGAAGGCCTAATCGTCCATCAGAAGGCCTAATCGTCCATCAGAAGGCCCAATCGTCCGTCTGAGGGCCCAATCGTCCGTCTGAGAGCCCAATCGTCCATCTGAAGGTCCAATCGTCCATCTGAAGGCCCAATCGTCCATCAGAAGGCCCAATCGTCCATCTGAGGGCCCAATCGTCCATCTGAGGCCCAATTGGCCATCTGAAGGCCCAATCGTCCATCTGAAGCCCCAATCGTCCGTCTGAGGCCTAATCGTCCATCTGAAGGCCCAATCGTCCATCTGAAGGCCTAATCGTCCATCAGAAGGCCCAATCGTCCGTCTGAGGGCCCAATCGTCCGTCTGAGAGCCCAATCGTCCATCTGAAGGCCCAATCGTCCATCTGAAGGCCCAATCGTCCATCTGAGGGCCCAATCGTCCACCTGAAGGCCCAATCGTCCATCAGAAGGCCCAATCGTCCGTCTGAGGCCCAATCGTCCATCAGAAGGCCCAATCGTCCGTCTGAGGGCCCAATCGTCCGTCTGAGGGCCCAATCGTCCATCTGAAGGCCCAATCGTCCGTCTGAGGGCCCAATCGTCCGTCTGAAGGCCCAATCATCCGTCTGAGGGCCCAATCGTCCGTCTGAGGCCCAATCGTCCATCTGAGGCCCAATCGTCCATCTGAGGCCCAATCGTCCATCTGAGGCCCAATCGTCCGTCTGAGGGCCCAATCGTCCATCTGAGGCCCAATCGTCCATCAGAAGGCCCAATCGTCCGTCTGAGGGCCCAATCGTCCATCAGAAGGCCCAATCGTCCGTCTGAGGCCCAATCGTCCGTCTGAGGCCCAATCGTCCATCTGAGGCCCAATCGTCCATCAGAAGGCCCAATCGTCCATCTGAGGCCCAATCGTCCATCTGAGGCCCAATCGTCCGTCTGAGGGCCCAATCGTCCGTCTGAGGGCCCAATCGTCCATCTGAGGCCCAATCGTCCGTCTGAGGCCCAATCGTCCGTCTGAGGCCCAATCGTCCGCCTAAGGGCCCAATCGGCCATCAGTGTCTCCCTGCTCTCAGCCAATCACAGCTCTCTCTGGAACGTTCTCCTGAAAACTCTGATGCTTCCTCCTCCTCCTCCTCCTCCTCTTCTTCTTCTTCTTGGGTTGTTTTTTGAACGTGAAGCTGTTTTTAGCGTCGGTATCGCCTCCACATGGTGACATGTTTTCTTTTTGTGTTGTTCAGTAACTGAAGATCAGTGTGATTCTACTTCCTGTTTCCTGTTGAGGTGTGTGTGAGATCATTTCCTGTCAATGCTTCATCAGATATGTTTTCCTCCTCTTCCTCACCTTCTGTGCATCTTTTAATCTATTTCTTCTTTTCCCTTTGCTCTTCATCTCCTCCTTCATGCCCTCCTCTTCCTCAGTTGTTCGTCCTCATGGCTTCTCCTCTTGGGCTTTGTGATGTAACTTCCTGTAAGATGAAGTACTGCCCAGCATCAGTAACCATGGCAATGGTATTGACAGTGATGTGTGCTTGTGTGACTTGTTGCCATGGAGACCCGTCCCCTCCCTGTTTCTTCAGTGAAAAGTTTCAATAAATGATAATTGCTGAGGGTCTGAGTGTATTTATTAACCCAACAGATGAATGAACGAAGAGACGGACCGGAAGCGGAATGGATCCAGGGTGACCGGGTCATTACAGACAGACATAATTCAATGTGTCCACTGGGTGGCGCTGCTTTATCCACATGTAGATTCACCACCAGTGAATCTGGCTGTTAAAGGAGAAGAGACTTTGTTACCTGGAGATGTAAAAAAATGTTTCCCCAGCAGGGGGGCAAAAATGAATCTACGTAGCAAATGCAATAATAATATGAACAGTGCAGTAAAACTGCTCTTATAAATAGCTTATTTCCAAAACTTTTGAACATAGACAACAACTACAGGCTACTAGTTAACAAGCTTACGGTGCTGTATTGGTATTAGCTAGCCATCTTTTAGCTAACATTAGCTAGCCATCTTTTAGCTAACATTAGCTAGCCATCTTTTAGCTAACATTAGCTTCATCCAGCAGCATTACCCAACTCACTCTGTTAGTTTGGGGGGAAAATTGTGCCTAGTTCTTTGCGTTTTGTTGGTTTGCTGCCATGATTCTAACACACCTGAGCAGCTCTGCACAGCAGCAGGTCTCCTGCCCACAGGTATAAACCCAGCTAGCATCTTAGCGCTCATGTTGTGTTTAAAGGCGGCTCGGAAAAACGAGTTACGACATGTTAACAACGGATTAAACAGATTTAACTGCTGAAAAAGAGTGACAGAGGACACAGATATGGGAAATGCAGAAGCCGCTACTGTATCAAACCGATAGAGGAATATCGGTCAGAAAGTTATCGGCCGCTTTAAGGTAAAAACAACAAACAGCTTCCAGTCCAGGGAGGCGCGGCTGACTCAGTGGGCGGGTAAAAACCCCTAATCCCCCCCAATACCCCCCAATGTTTACATCAAACATGACTTAAAACAAATTTGAGTTATATGACAGATATTTCTGACAAGTACTTTGTGTAAACGAGGCATAATCAAGCCGACCTTTTATCAGAGTATTGAACAGAAGTATGAATCTTTTCATGAAGAGTTACTGGAGGTCGCTCTGCTCATCCATCAAAGATTAAAGAAAAGTGGTTGAGTCACTGGAAAACTGAACCGACTTGGTTAGGTGTCCGTTTTTCCTGAGTCATCTCGGATTTTCTGCGTACTGATCCCGATGCGTCAGGCTCCCGGTTTCACCTTCTGCCATGACAGCAGAAACGCCTCCTGACCCGGGATGCTTTAGACCAGGTTCTGCTCCAGTCCAGTCCAACAGACCGGGACTCCCGCACCAGCAGCCATTCAGCTCTGAAAGGCCTGGTGGCGAGGCGAGCCGTTCATTGGACGCAGGCGTGTTGGAGCAGGATGGCGGCTCTGGAGGACTGACCGCTAAGCGCTGTAGATAGTTACGGTCCACAACAAATGACAGTTTCTTCACAGAAGACTCGTTTTTTCTCATTACCTCCTCTTTAGCACGATAGTTCCCAAACGTTACCGCGATTGATCGGCTTCCCCACTGAAGTCCGGTTTCTGGGTCAGAGTTCTGCTCAGTCCATAAGAAGGTCGAGTTTTTTAAACAATCAGTCCAGAAACACCAAAAATATCAACACCTTTCCTTTCTTCCGGTAACTCCGCTGATTCTGTCTTGCCCTCCTTGTCTAAAAGCTAGCTTCTAGCCTAGCTAATCTAGCTTGTAGCCTAGCCTAGCCTAGCTTGTTGATGGCTCAGCCTCTCACTGAGTGAAGATGCTGCTTATAGTGCCATCTTCTCTTGGCCAGGTTTTCTTTCAGGCCTTGTTTTTCTTGTCTGGTGTCAGTTAGCTGCGCACCGTTTCTTCTAAAATTGCAGAGTTCATCAGAACTGTTAGCGCTGCGACGTAGCCTTGGTCATGTTGGCTCAATGTGGCCTCGTCCTCTTCCAGGTTCAGTTTTTCTTTTTAGCAAAAGTCAATAGTCCTACTTTCTATAACATTAAAATAGAAAGTAAACATTGCTATAAAACAAAAATGTTCTGGCTCTAACATTCTGTTAAAGAAGAATTAAAGTTTTCATTGAAATTCTCATGTGAATAAATGACAGAAGTCAGGTTTGTTCCAGCCACACCGTTGTTAGAAAGACCACAAATGGCCCACGAGCCGCACTTTGGACACCTCTGGCATAGACACTACCCATGTAATCCATAACATAACTTGTATAAAACAGCAGCAGATTGGAAGCTGAACAGTCCTGGATTAAACAGAATACCTTCATTTGAGAATTTCTGTTTCTATAGATCAGTGAATTATTGCACATGAATATAATTTGATGCATTTTACTGGTGATATTTGATGCTTTCAGTTTGTTGCAATGCTGATGAAGCAGAGCTCTCCTCCTCTTCCTCTCCTGAGTCATAGCTCCTCCCTGCTCTTCCTCCTCCTCCTCTTCCTCAGTGTGTGTCTCCCTCCGTCTGCAGCATGGCGTCTCTCGGCCTCCTGCTGCTCGGCGCCGCTCTGCTCCACGCCGCTCAGGTAAGAACATGTCCAGGTGTCCATCTTCATCTTCATCTGTGGCCATGATGATGCGTCGTCATGGTGACTGCAGAAAGATACTGCTTATCTTCTTTTAATATGACGTCACACAGGCCTGTGTGTGTGTGTGTGTGTGTGTGTGTTCTGCTCCTGTTTGTCTGAGTTTACCTGCTGTGTGAGGACCAGGCTGGACGTTCAGAACCGTTTAAAACCGGGTTTGGATCCGACAGTCCTCAGAACAACAGCAGAGAATCAGGACTGTGTGTGTGTGAAGCTGCTGCGACATTTTATTTCATCTGCTGTCACCATGACGACAGGACATGGTCACCCACGACAACAAGGCAGCAGGAGGCAGCAGGTCACCTACACCACTCTGTGTGTGTGTTAGTGTGTGTTAGTGTGTGTGTTGTGGTTCCCTGCTAGTGAAGCTGTGAATCATTCATTTCTTCCCCCTCAAGGTAAATCACGTTCAGCCTCGGCCCGTTGCCATGGTTACGTCACCATGAAATGTTGATTCAGCTCCATTCACCAGAGCCGACTCGTCGTTAAAGTCCAAACCTGACCGAAGCTCCAACACCAGACAGAGTTAAACTGGTTCCCAGTTCCTCCTGTAGCAGAGATTATTACTGCCATCAATCAGGACAGGAAACAGGAAATGGATCTGGCTGCAGCCGGTCAATCTGATTGGTTCCTGACAATCTGAGCCATCAATCTGACCAATCCCTGGAGGAAGAACTGGAGAGAAGGGCGGGGCTTCTGTGACAGTCACATCCAGCATTACAGCTGAACAATATCAGTGCTTCATATCAGTCAGTCTTGATAATTATTGATTGTAGAGGTGATTATTTACCAACCAAACATCCAACCAAAGTTCCATCCAGCCACTGAGGTTCTGAGTCCAGTTTCTGTACGCAGGTAAAAGAAGTTCAATGTCCAAACGTGTTGATTGTTCTGGATGATTCATTTTTCTGTTTCACTAAACTATTACAGAGTTCAAACTTTCCTCTGTTCTCATGCTGCCTCTTGCTCT